>NC_058084.1:326866710-327166710 GCF_014858855.1 Bufo gargarizans
GCCATCCCTTACTTTAACTTTTCAACAGTATTAACTATGTAGACAAATGAATGCAGATTTAACCTATTTATATACTGTAGATGATCTCCAAATACACACTAAAATATAATTCAGTTGAAATATTGACACTTTGCACACAAATAACCCTGATGCTGTATATTTCTGTAGGAAGAAAATGCCCTCTAAGCACAAATAACAATGGTAGCTATCAATGTAATAATTACATTGGATGTAGTTCTATTAAAAACTGTGTAATAGACGTACTATGGCTCTGTACTTGCTCTGAGTTGTATGGAGCCATACAATGCACCTATAGAGTCTATGGGGCCATACTGTATCCTGAGGTTTTTATCTGTCTGATTCATACAGAATCCAACAGAAAAAATATGCCTTGTTTCACTGAATGGGAGGACCTGTCACCACCCCTGACATGCCTCTTTTATTAGCTCCATACATTCCCCATGTAACAACAATTCTGGAGCATCTATTCTTACGGGGCAGCACAGTGGCTCAGTGGGTCCTAGGTTCGAATCCAACCAAGGGCAACATCTGCATGGAGTTTGCATGTTCTCCCCGTGTTTGCGTGGGTTTCCTCTGGGTACTCCGGTTTCCTCCCACACTCCAAAGACATACTGATAGGGACCTTAGATTGTGAGCCCCATTGGGGACAGTTGGATGCTAATGTCTGTAAAGCGCTGCAGAATATAGTAGCGCTAAATAAGTGCATATAATAAATAAATAAATGTCTGTATGGTGTGCCATTCCTTTATTATCTCAACTAGAAGTTATTAATGAATTACTAGCAGTCTGCAGTAAGGGTACAGAGGGGAGGTAACAAGTTGGGGGGGGTGTACCTGCACAGACTCACTCTAACTAATCAGTGCTGCCATTCTCAGACTGTGCAGGTACCCCCCCCCCCCCCTAACTGGTTACCTCCCCTCTGTACCCTTACTGCAGACTGCTAGTAATGAATTCATAACTTCTAGTAGAAATAATAAAGGAACAGCACAACATGGAGCCATAAGATACTCCAGAAGTGTTATTACATGAGGGATGCATAAAGCTATTAAACCAGGCATGTCAGGGGTGGTGACAGGTCCTCCTTACTAAGATTTTCTCCCCTAGATGAATTCATTTTAGGAGATAATACCTCCATAATAGACTGCAGAACCATATGGCAATGTGTGCATGCTTTGTGCATATGGCACTGTTGAGCCCTTACCCAACCTGTTGGTCAGAAACTAAATATGTGCATCTCTTCGAACCCCTGGCCTCAGGCATACTATTGTACAACAGTTGATCTAGAAGTGTCACAGAGTTACTGGAACTTGGCACCAGAGTCAGAGCCGTATCATTTGGCTCCAGTAGTCAGCATCACGTAACAGGTCCTTGACCCTACAGGCAGCAATGTCCAACTGGAGTTTGCAGCAGAACAATATCACAACCACTTGGCTTTTTTATGTTTGTGTGGTTCTTTTCTTCTCACTAGTAACTGCTAGTAAATATTTTAATAGATACATTTACCACATTAGTAAGGTGTTTATCAGATTTTTCTTTTAATACTCAGTCCTATCTGTTATAATGGAATGTGTGTACTCTATGTACCCTCCATAGTTTTAAGTGTTTTCTCATCCTCTGCATTTGCCAAAATTGCAATTTGTCTGATATTTTATCAAATGTTTGTCATCCTTCGCTTAACGCATGGCAGCTCCTATGACCCATTAGTGCGATGGCATTCCACATATGTGTTCTTCACTGAAGGCAACAGCGATTGTGTGGTAGGTAGCATGGCCTACAGAAGCATTACTGGTATTTTATCCACTGCCCCAATACAAAACATTTATCTGTCTACTGCTCTTCCTCGCATGAGAATGGTAAGGATTAAATGGGTTGTATGGACTGGAGAACCCTTGCTATCTGCCCTATTATGGCACACATTGTTTGGCAGGGGAGGAGGTCACACTGCTTAAAATTAAAATGGACCTGTTGTTTCTGAAAAGCTTCTAGAATAACTATATTTAGCCATTATGGGGGACATTTATCCAGAACAGCGTTTTTTTTCACTGAGCCGCCGGAGGATGCACCAAATTTATGCAGAGGCGCACACCTTTCATAGATTTGGCGCATCCTCCCATTAGCTGTGCGACAGCCTAACAGAGTTCTACACTGTTTTCAACAGTTCCTCAGAATATCTATTCTGTAGCAAATATAAAGGGATCGAAAGAAGAGTGTAGCGGATTGAGTTTGGCTACAATGGATGTTTAGTGTAGCGGTTTGCGTTTGGCTACAATGGATGTTTAGTGTAGCGGATTGCGTTTGGCTACAATAGATGTTTCAACTGGACTGTTGATTGGATTTGCAATGTTATGTTTAATTCCCTATGGTTCATTACTTGTAAGACAAAAAGTAATCAGTAACCTACTGAGCATTCGTCTGGTTGTGCGGTAGAAACACAATGGCAGCAATGTATGTCTCAACTGGACTGTTGATTGAATTACTTCTCAGACTGAGGAGAGGCGATGTGTGGGCTGTAACATCTGTGAATGAGGAATGGATAATATTCTGTAGGTGTCTCCCTTGCATGGGAGAGTGGCATAAAAGTAGGGTATGTGGCATTAAACAGTGTCCTGCTCCTGATACTGTGCGTCTTCCAGTTATAGGGAAGAGTGATGGGATATTCGTGAATGGTTTTATTTACAACTGATGCTTCCTTCCTGTGCTAATAACCTGATCCCGAAGTAACCCTTGGACTAGAAATAGAAAGCCTAACGCTCCGCTGCAAAGAGCAAACCCATTACTCAAACCATGTTAAAAATGTATGTGTGCATACTAATAATTCTCTGAACTTAACAAATTTGGAGCTTAGGAGTAATGGTTTTCAATGGATTTAATGCACTCCTGATGCTTGCTCCCACTTAGACGATTTTTATGTTTTACAGAGCACGCTAGATTATGGAGCTTACTGCCACTCTACTACAATCAAATGTGGTTCCCTCTGGACATCGAGGCCTGTTTGGTTCTTAACGTAGATTATATGAATCTTAATGGCGGGGGAGACACCATAAGGAAATGTTCAAGCAAATATGACCCTAAGGCGTAATTTGTCTTTTCAGAATTTAGGACTTAGTGTACAAAATAAACTACATATAAGCAGACATATAAAATACTGCAAACAGAAGGAACTGTTAATAATATGAGCTCAAAACAGAAGATGAGAGCACCGAGGAATATAATCACACAGATTAGGTTGTCAGTGCTGAAATAGTACAGTGCTTATGTGCAAAGTAGTAAGACCCATGTTTACTGCAACAAGATGGAAAATCATCCATGGTGGCATATTACATACTGTATGTTTTAAAAATGTAAAGTTTACCTTGCCTTGCTTAAATGGTCACTGTCGTTTCACACAACTTTGCATAAATCGTAACAGTAATATAAGAAACTTTGCAATATATCTTAAGAGATCTAGCATGGATGCCTGCTCACTAAAGGATCAGATTACATCAGCCCATAGAAGTCTATGGACAGGGAAGAAGCAGTGAGCAGCAGAGCGATGCTGGGTGCACATTTGTCAGTTGCATCTGGACAGTTGTGTTTTTTGCAGAGATGCACATATGTGTACTGGGCTGATATTTCTGTATGTGTCCTTTAGTGCACAGGTCTAGCATTCATAGACTCATAGCACCAGTGTGCAGTATTTTTCAATCCATTGCTATCTGATATAAAGCATCACAACTTAAGTGCCTAATGATTACTACTATTGTGACACAGTAAAGGGAGATGTATGGAGAGGCAGGTATTTTCCTCCCGGTGTGTGCTGCTGGACTGATTAGCGGCCAGGTGGGGTCAAACACCGGACTGGACTCATGTGCGGCTCCAGGTTTTGACAAGACCTAGGTGCCTTTAAAAGACAGCTGGGTTCAGCAGAAAGGATCTCTGTATTGGGATCTGAGGCTTGTTCTGGGCTTGGAGGTCTGAGACCAGTGTGAGGGGAAACAGGCCGCCTAAAGTCTGTTCATGGACTCTTTGAGGCAGAACTGCCAGCTGGGTGTAAACTAACACCAAAACCAAAAGGTGACTTTTTAGTGTTGAATGTGGCTTTTTTGTTTATGAACTTTAGGAACTTGCCAAGAGTGTGAATAAATACTGAACTGTTTGATTTAAGAACTGGTAGGTCCCTCTATACTGTGTCCGCTTATCCTGTCTACCGGAACGAATCCCCGCACTATCTTAAAGGGCTTCTGTCACCCCCCAAACATGAATTTTCAGTATTGGACTTAATATAATTGCTAATGTATGCAGAGTCCATATATACCTCTCTTACCTCTGGCTGTGCTTTAAATTCTTTAAAAATAGTACTTTTGTGATACGCAAATTTCTTCACTACCAGCAAGTTGGGTGGACTTGCTGGTAGCCACCGCATCCTCGGTCTAAAAAAACGCCCCCTCCTCCACTTGATTGGCAGGGCCAGCGAGCGCTCTCCTCCTTCCGCTGGCCCTGTCTGCAGCTGAAATCCCGCGCCTGCGCCGTACCGGTCCTCATTTGGCGCAGGTGCTCTGAGAGAAGGATGCTCGCTTGGCTGCTCCTTCCTCAGTGCGCCTGCGCCGATGACGTCAGCCCTACACCCGGAAGAGAAGACGCCGGCATCGCTGGTAAGGAGGCGGAGAGTCCGGTGACGTTGCTGGATGCTTGATTTAGGTAAGCATTTGCCTAATAAGCATGCAGCAACTACAACCACCAACGAAATGGGGTGCCATTATTTTACAAAAGTATATTTAGACACACTATACCACCAACGCTTATAAATAATATACCCATAATTAATAAATATATATATATATATATGTATGTATGATATATACACTATAAATATATATATGTGTATATATATCACATATATATATATATATATATACAGTACAGACCAAAAGTTTGGACACACCTTCTCATTCAAAGAGTTTTCTTTATTTTCATGACTATGAAAATGGTAGATTCACACTGAAGGCATCAAAACTATGAATTAACACATGTGGAATTATTTACATAACAAAAAAGTGTGAAACAACTGAAAATATGTCATATTCTAGGTTCTTCAAAGTAGTCACCTTTTGCTTTGATTACTGCTTTGCACACTCTTGGCAATCTCTTGATGAGCTTCAAGAGGTAGTCAGTCACCTGACCGCGGCAGTGCAAGGGTTAATGCGCCTGCATCGGTGTTTTCACAGATGAAGGCGCACACAGCAGGGGTCCGGCTATCAGTGATGGCACCTGCACCCGTCCGATCGGCCCGCCGTACATGTACGCCGCTGGTCCTTAAGGGGTTAAAGAGCCATGGCAGGAAATAAAATACATGGAGTAACTTACAAAATGATATCTAGAAAACCATCCACCAACTTTTATATTAAAAATATGTTAACATGTGCTTAAAAAATGAATGCCTTTAACATTTCTCATATCAAGTCTTTGCTTTTCATTCGTTCACTTGTTCTTAATAGTAACTGCTGATTTTTAATAAGTATAACATTTATTTGACACGGATATTTCAGTGAAGGAGAGCTTTGCTTTAAGGTATTAGACACTTTTTTCTTACTTGTACAGTATGTGAATTGAGATATACGTGGTTCTCTATGCAGGCAGTACTTATCTGTGCTGTCACCGTCTATAAAGTCTGACCTGCGAACCTCACCTGATACATTTTCTTTATCCTGGCCATAGTGTATTGCCCAATGAAGATACAATACAAATGATAAAGCATTTCATCACCTCATGTCTACGTAAAGTACTCAAGCACTTTGAACAAACAAACATCAGTGACTTTGATACTAGCACTGTATAATTTGAGTAAGTCAGCACAAACTGGGGGAGTAAATCATGCAACAGGCTGCCCTACATAAGTACGTGCCTGCCTCCGATATACTCTGTACTGCGCAGCAATCACAGCATAAACCAAAAAGATCCATTATTACTTCTTCCTCAATAATAATAGTAATGTGATTATAATATATAAATAAAAGCCTCAACTAATTATTACAAACACTGTACTAACTTGAGAGGTGACACTTAGGGGGGGTCATTTTTTTTACATATTCCCCAGTTTTCCAAAGTATATCTGTCACAGATTGCATGCCCCCTTCTGCACACATGCCATGCAGGGAGCATAGCGTGGGTGGGGAAGGGGACAGGCCGGCCTCATTTATCATTTTCTACCATTTGAATCATGGGGTTCATTTATTAAGGCCAGTGATTTATACGCTGGTCTCAATACCCATGCGCTGGCCGCGGATGCGCCAAAGTTATGTAGAGCTGCCTGCGTGGTTCTGCTGGCCATACAACATGATTTTAACTATGCCAGCTCCCTTGCTGCGTAGTTTAAGAATATTTTCCACGACATAAACTGGCGTAGAAAATGGTAAATGAGACGGGTTGGCCATTGCACGGCAATGAGGGCTACTGAAACAGCAGAGCACCGGAGCTCTGATGTGTTATAAAGGCATATTATGCTGAAAAAGGCTACAAAACCATTGCTAAAGACCTGGGTGTACATCAACTCATGGTTAGACAAATTATACATAGTTCGAAACGGTTAAACAATGAATTCTAAGGTGTATGAAACCATTATACAGGAGAATGTAAGGGCAGCAGTCCATGAGCTCAAGCTGAAGAACCACTGCAACAAAACAATGACCTAAAGCACAATAGTAAATCAGCTAAAGAATGGTTGAGAAAAATAATTGTTGGTCGGAGTCCAAAGTTTAACATTATTGGATGTTCTGGCTTTACCTGTAGAGCACTGTGCATGCAAGACCTTCCAGAAATACTGATGTCATGAAACACATTCCCAGGAGGAATGGTCCAAAATTCCTCCTCAACATTGTGCAAATCTTATTTGTAGCTACAAGAAACGTTTGGTGGAGATGACTGCTTCTAAAGGAGATCTCTGCACTGCTCACAAAACCATGTACATGGGAATCCAGACCCAGGGCTGACTGCTGGAGCCACTTTCTATTTATGACAATCCTCTTTTAGGCATAATTAAATACAAGTAATTGGAGAGGCTGAGCACTCACCACCTGGGCCACACAGAGATACGTACAAGTATGGGTAGTGGTTACAATTAAATATTTATTATTACACCTAATGCAGATATGACCTCTAAAATATACAGTAATAAAAAACGATAATGATAAAATAAAATAAAATCTGTCTAATATAATACACTCCAATATCTCTAAAATATGTCTAAAATAATTGCTGAGGTAATATAAACATCATTCAAATATATATCATGGTATAAAAATATAACATAGTGTAAGAATGGTGTATTTGGCTTCTATGGCATATAATAACCTTTCGATTAAATTATATCGATTTTTTAAAATTTTATACATTTTCGCTGATTTGAAGTGCCCAATAAATGTTCGAATAGCTGTCTAAACGAAAGTCACATTCGATAATCTCTTTTCGATATTATGAAAAATTCTGCATATATTCGCTGACTGAGATGCTGTGATTGCACCTCCTAATATGGTATAGTTCAATTGCTGTACGACTTGCACACACAATGGCGTCCCACGTGGCTAGCAATGTCGGATATGGCGGTACCTGATTACAGTTTGTCAGCTGGAATGGCTCGGATGGTTCTGCAGTCACAGATGTTCATGATCTCCAGTTGTCTTCTGAGTTATCTCCAAATGTGGAGGGTATTCAGGTGGGATCTCACAATTTATCAGAACCGAATATTTAGATCGAGACGTTCAGTCTATGCCAGAAAATCAAGGGTAAGGATCCAATTCCAAAATATATGTCCATCAGCTGATGTGCAGGTCTTGAAACAACCAGACGCGTTTCGGGGTCTTTTCCTAGCCCTTTCCTCATACTCTTTTAGGCATAGACTAAAATATTGCTACTACAAATCTGTCTTTGATCCTATTGTGAGACCCCTTTGGGAACTTTTTAGTTTTTATTAACTCATTCTTCCCTCTCTGTGTCTCGTATGGGAGCTGGAGCCATGTAAACATACCTTTAGTGGGCAATATAGGCAAAAACTGCAAATTTAGGCCAACGATAAGATGTCTGGTTATTCAAACTCTACTTAAAGGGGTTGTCCGTTTGGTAATTTATTTTTTTTGGTAGGCTCAGAATGGGTTAAAGAATAAGACGTAATACTCACCTCACTGATCCCTCACCCCACTCCCAAATCCTCTCTATCAGCTGTCCCCACACAGACACCAATTGTTCCCTATTCATCTTTGCAAATCTATTCATGCAGTCACTTTGCATGGGGAATGTGAGTGAATAGCTATTTTTAAGTTCAGTTCCAGAATCTCAATTGATGTCTGGATCACGACTTGGTCATTCTAGGACATTAACACTGTCATTTACAAGCCACTGCTGTTTGGCTGAGGTTTTCTGTCTTCTTTGATAGTCTCTATCCTTGAAAGTATTTTTTTATACTTTTTTTTTTTCTTTCTGCATGATATATAATTTATAGCACTGATGTTGGATTAGGGTACGGAAACTAGACATCTAGCCAATTATTTTTCCACGTTCTTTGTTTATTCTGGTCCCCACCACCCTACTTTCATATAGCATTCAGCTTATCTAAGCTGACAGGCTGTTATCCATGCTACATTAATGAGACAAGACAATCGGACTTGGATTAAATGCAAATGCTCTCCTCTGTGTGCATGAAAGACAACATAGTCATAATACAATGACAGGACATATATAACTGACTGGTTTATGACTCCACTAATAGCCTTAAACAAGTTATGCAATATCTCAATTGAAATACAATGCTTTCTATGATTTTCCTTTCTGTACTGTACAATGTCTAGGTGACTTTACCCACTCTGCTCCTTTATTCTGATCCGAAACAACATAAAATGGATACATCTTCAATATCTTTTCTGACACGTTTCAATCATAAGATCTTAGTCATAGCATGACTACTGGGTGTCGGACCCCCGCCGATCAGATACTGATGGTTTATCCAAAGTTTAAGTATCGGAAAACCCCTTTAATAAATGCCCCCAAAACAAAATATGGGGCAAAACAACCATCTTTGTACTAAACATGATCATAAAGTAAGGGTCCAATTACACATCTGCTAAACACAGACACCGGCCATGTGCGTTACGCATTTTGCAGGAACGCACATTGCCGGCAATATAATAGAAATGCCTTTTCTTGTCCTTGTCTGTGGACAAGAATAGGACATGTTCTATTTTTTTGCGGGGCCACGGAACGGAAGTGCGGATGTGGACAGCACACAGTGTGCTGTCCACATCTTTTGCGGTCCCATTGAAAATGAATGGGTCTGCACCCGTTCCGCAAAATTTGAAGAACGGATGCGGACTCATTTTGCAGACGTGTGAATGGACTCTAAAGGTCGATTTACACATTATCGGAAAGATTACTGGGAATTAACGTGAATGCTCGTTCCTGATAACTGGACTGTGTAAATCTGACGGCGATCACTTGACAAATTTGCAATACACTTATTCGTCAGGTTAGCCGATTATTTATGCTGCACCAAAAGAGTCTTCATCTGTCGCCAACACATTGCTCTGTGTAAACAGGGATGCGGTGCCAACAAGTAGTGAAACTCTATGGGGATGAATGAACATAGTAATGATCATTCATTCCCATACAGACTCAATGATGACTGTATATCTCTGCAGCTGAATGAGTGGGCATGATCAGGAATGAACATCCATATGAACACTCGTTCACGATCACTACCCAGGGATATCGGCCCTGTAAAGTGTAGTCTAGCCTAAGTTATGTGTACAGAAAAAAGAAAGAAGAAAAAACGACCCCGGATAACCCCCAACGCACATAGAGAGGACAGTGCCTACATATATATCTTATAGATGCTTTGGGGTACCCGAAAGAAGGTGACTCGGTACAAGCTCCGAGTGTAATAGCAGAAAAAAGAGGAAAGAAGCTCAAAGTACCAAACTAGTAATTAGAAGAATATATGTTTTTATTAAATACATGATTAAAAAGCACACATATAATGGATGCCAGGGACAAGGTAAGGGGAACAGGGAAGAGAGAACAAGCGCCACCCTGGACAAACACACTGATCACAAAAAAATAATATATTAAAGATACTGCTGTAATCATGAGAAAAACCCAACTGTGTAAGGTACAATGACCAACTCATGAATGCAGTGTGCGAGAAGATTATTATATGTATTGAAAAGGTGAGTAGAGATCAATAGAGAAACCCACCATGGCTGTGGTGCATGAGATACAAAGGACATTGGCAGTACAAGAATGCACAAACAGTATACCAATGAATAAAAGATTGCAGGCCAAGTGAGAAGTCTCAACATCGGCAGCACAAAGCCATGGCGGGGAGACTGTGATCTAGAACTCACCAAAGAGGGACCAGATGTGAAAGAAAACCAGGATGGCGCTAGTACTTTGAGCTTCTTTCCTCTTTTTTCTGCTAAGTTATGTGTACCCAAGAGGCTGCTGTCACGCCTTGCCCTGTGAATGTTCGGAGGTCTGTCAGACTGGCTGCACATGTCTGAATTCTCTGTTTGTTTTGTTATGGGTTTGAGTTGGATCCACCTTCCCTCAGGTGTACTGGGTTTCATTGTTAGTGAGGCTATTTATTCCTCCTTCCCCCAGTGGCCTGTGCGGGTTATAGTTCTTTCTTGTTAGCTCTTGATGTGTGGTGGATTGTCTGCTCAAGATAAGTCCTCTCCTTTATTTCCCTTTGTGTGTTTTATCTAGGCCTCTAGGGAGACGCTTGCTTCCTCCTGGTTTGAAGAAGCAGGTTACCTCTTCCCTTTTCCCTGCTGCTTAGGGTTTGCCCAGGGTGTTTAGGTTGAGGCACGAAGGCATGTGCATATCCACCATAAGGGTAGGCACGAAGGCATGTGCATATCCACCATAAGGGTATGCACATGGGCACAAAAGTCTAGGGAAAGCTTTTAGGTATCGCTAGGAGGTGACCCTTTTCTCCCTAGCTTTTGGGCCTAGTCATTTGGTCTGTTTGTTTTCCTGTGTTTGGTTATTTCCCCGCTTACCTACCTATCGTGACAGCTGCATGCCATGTCTCTAAGGGCTACTAGCATTGTGCTCATGCTGCAATTTCAATAAGCAACAAAGAGCATGATTACAGCTTTTGGGGGACCTAATGTATGGTAATTTTTGGGAGATTGGGCATAGGAACATTTGTGTAAGGAATGCTCATACATTTAGGTTAGTTTTACACATGCAGCTGTACTATCCGGCAGGTGTTCTGTTATAGAATGCCGGGAATCGGCAGGACAAAAACAGTTGGGTGATAGGGTTTTTGTCTAACCAATTCCTGGCATATTTGTCGAGTACCAGTCAGATCTCTGCCGGACACCATTACAGTTGATGGGGTCAGGCAAGCAGGCGGCAGTATCCAGCAATGCCAGATCCAAATAAAAACTCTTGCAGGCTGTTCTATGCCGGAACAGCCTGCCGGAGTGGACAGCGTACATGTGAAACTAGCCTTAAAGGAGTTATCTAATATCATAAACAGCCCCCCCCCCCCATGTGTCGGGCCCCTCAGAAGGAAATATACTTACCCCGCTCCCTGCGGCGCTCCTGGGAGTGGGAAGCGGGGTAAGTATATTACCTCTGAGGGGCCCGACACATGGGGGGGGGGGCTGCTTATGATATTGGATAACCCCTCTAAGCTTGTATTACATTGCCTGATTTATCGTCAGATAATGCAAACACTTGTTAGCAATCATCTTGCAGTGTAATACTACCGCCGATTGCCCGATGAACAAGCAAACGCTCGATCACCAGGCAATCCAAATCTGTTAGCATGTTAAAAAATTTGTGTTTGCAGGCGGCAGATCATGGTGTCTAATAATGATTTGCCGCCAGCTAACCACTATACAGCATGAGGACGTTCGATGGCATTAGCAATCACTCCTCCCCATGCTGTGGAGGGGATCGCTGCATGTAATAGCAGCAGTCTCCTCGGCTAGCGAGCAGGCGATTGTCTGCCACATTGGGCTGTGTATTTTAGTCTATAGTATTCGGCTCAATTGTTTTCTATGGATAAAAGGAATGCAGTACAGATTTTTTTTTATATTACTATGAAAAGCTATTGAGCGTTACAGTAATTGCTTTAATACATTTTTAAAGCAAAATTTTGTAGAGAAGTACACCAGTTTTTTTTTCAAGAACACGGCACCTGGTGACAAATGAGATAAAAGTGTTACCGCAATCTGATTATAAAGTCTCTGGTCACATTACCCTTGTTCGGGGACAACCCGAAGCAAATTAGCTCTGCGTGTCCAGAACTATCTGATCACTCCATTTTCAGGCAGCGAATCAAACAACTAAATGACTTAAGCACCTTAGGAAGAAAATCCTCTTATTTGGAAAAATGTCACGTGAATAGTGTTGCTGTGAAAGACGGGATGTGCGTTGGGTTTTCTGCATTCTGCATATATAAGCACACAAGAGCAGACATTAAAGGGGCTTTCGCTTTTAGGCTGTTTTCACCCGAGCATCATTTTGATACAAAGCTGATTTCAAGAAAAATTACCCTCTGAAATTCAGGTTCTCGTTTATTTAGCAACATTTTCAGCTACGTAAATGCTTGCGAAGTGTAGTAGACAAGTGTATTGGGATGTCCTTCTGCAAACTCAGCTATAAAGAAGTGCTTGCCGCTTTTAGAAAGTGGCAAATCAGCAGCATAAAAATAAGTGGCCATGTGACGTATTTCACATAAAACCCTATGGAAAGCTTATTACCAGCAAATTAGCATGGTATTACGCTGTTTAAAGGGCCTCTCCGAGTGTTTAGTACTAATGACCTGGATAGGTCATAAGTATCAGATCTTTAGGGGTCTGACACCTGGCACCCCCGCTGATCAGTTATTTGAAGAGCCCACGGAGCTCTGGTGAGCGCCACGGCCTCCTCACAGCTTACCAATCACAGTGCCATACATTGGATAGCGGCTCTGCTTAGTATTGCAGTTCAGCCCCATGGGGCTGAGAGCAATACCAAGCACAGACGCTATCCAATGTACAGCGCTATGTTTGGTAAGCACAGAGAAGGCCGCTGATGCCTCCTCAAACAGCTTATCAGCGGGGGTCCCAGGTGTTGGACCCTAAGGATAGGTCATCATTTCGGAAAACCTCTTTAAGGATTATCTCAATGATGCGACCACTATACATATACCCACATATACCCTAAAGAAAAAAAAGAAGTGACACCCAGTGGAGGTCGTGATAAAAAATAGCTCCCACACTGCTGGACTCGCCGTAACTACTCATCCATTTATTTCCATGTGTGCCACGTAAAGGTAGTTGCACTGAAAATCAGCATTGAGACCTTTTTCAATGTAGCACGGGTGAAATCCCACATGTGGCGAACCACCGTAATTCTACCTTTCATCTGCAGCAGCCACTTCAAGAAATAGGTGACCATATGTGGAAGGAATACATACTGAAATGATCATCCCCACTGAGGACGTGGACATGAGGACATAGGGGTGACTGGCACTATTTTAATTAAAAAAAATACAGTCCTAACATTGTTCTATTTTTATGCTCCCTGAAAATGCCATGCCGTAGGCCTAAGTGACTAGTAGGGCACTGCTTTCTCATGGATCTATTAAATGGAGCTGTGCTGTATGCCTTGGAAAGAAAGGTAGAAGCAGCAAAAAAGAGACACACTACTAAAAATACGTATGCTTTTACTTTCTGATAAATGGAACGTAGTAATCCCCAGAGCTTTTTCTGGCTGAGAACTTATTAAGTGCTGACACTGGAGTCCTAAGACAATGCATGCACCTGAATTTAAGTGCTTCTCCACAAAGCTTCAAACGTGCACTGAAGATGCCAGAAGATACCAAGAAGTAGGCATGAGTACACCCTTAAGACTGCAGAGAGACATATAACTCAATCCTCTCATGGCACCAAGTGACCAGACATCTGCTCCAAGATAGGTGATTCCAATGCAGATATCCAAGAAACTAAATAACCCAAAGATAGAATGACCAGGAAGCGATGCCGGCCACGGCCACTTAATGAGAGTCTAAAACTAAAGGTGAAATCAATAATGGAACAGGATGTAAATAGAGAAGCAAACCGATACTGCTCGGCTTCATCACCTTTTGTAAGACAAATGGAGCATTCACATAGTGTAGATTCTAACATGTACTAACATATATGAACAGGGATAGCAGCTACCATGGGGCCCAACAGTCAAAGGAGCTGATCACAAAGGAGAGGTCAGTCGCAGTGAGTGATGGGATCAGAGAGTGAAAGGGCTGCAGTGGAAATGTAGATTACTGGGAGAATAAAGAACAATAACACACAATATATCAGGGGTTGGTACAGAGATCTTTTTATTTATCCCCAGGACTGTGACGAGGGGACATCCTCTGCGTCTGGAGGAAAGAAGGTTTGTACACAAACCTAGAAGAGGATTCTTTACGGTAAGAGCAGTGAGACTATGGAACTCTCTGCCTGAGGAGGTGGTGATGGTGACTACAATAAAGGAATTCAAGAGGGGCCTGGATGTATTTCTGGAGTGTAATAATATTACAGGCTATAGCTACTAGAGAGGGGTCGTTGATCTAGGGAGTTATTCTGATTGCCTGATTGGGAAGGAATTGTTCCCCCTAAAATGAGGAAAATTGGCTTCTACCTCACAGTTTTTTTTTTGCCTTCCTTTGGATCAACTTGCAGGACAACAGGCCGAACTGGATGGACAGATGTCTTTTTTTCATACTTACAAATGTTACTATACTGTATGTTACTATGGTATGTTACTGTGTTACAAAGTAATTTTAAGCTTTCATGTGCTAAAACCTCTTATTGTTGAAGGCAGGCCGCACGGTGGCTCAGTGGTTAGCACTGGTGCCTTGCAGCGTCGGAGTCCTACATTAAAATCCATCCAAGGACAACACCTGCATGGAGTTTGTATGTTCTCCTCATGTTTACTTGGATTTCCTCCAGGTATTCCAGTTTCCTTCCACACTCCAAAGACATACTGAGAGGAAACTTAGATCCACTGAGGACAGAGAGTGATGAGAATATCTGTAAAGTGCCATGGAATATGTTGGCGCTATCTAAGTGAAATTAAGTTGACTGCAGTCCAGTGGGCTGCCATTACCAATTTGACAATGAGTCCCCATGGTCACTGGTAACTGCCTTCCTAAGGGTATCAGTATAAAATGAAAAGAAATTAAATGCCATTGAACTTATACAAAAAACTGCAGAGAAAATTTTCTTGGAAAGTTAGACTTTATCTTTCATCTTTTTTTTTTTTGCAGTCTATTATTAAATAATACAGTTTCTTGTGGATCCGTGTTTTAGTTGTCGTGCCATTTATGGGTTGCCCGCCATTTTGTTTCCTTCTTCCCTTTTGATATGGTTCTTCTAATGCAGCCTACATCTCCCACTATGGGTGTAATCTCATCACACTAAGGCTACATGCACACGACAGATGTTTTTTGCGGTCCGCAAATAGGGGATCCGTGTTCCTGTTTTATTTAGATCCACATCCGTTCCGTTTGTCCGCATATTTTGTAGGTTGTGTTTCCGTGTGTCTTCAGTTGTTTTTTTTGCGGCCCGCAAAAAAAAAAACTGAAGGCTGGAATTCTTATAATTTAATATATACGGGTTTCCCAGCAACCATCCGCAAAAAATAAAAAATGCGGATGACATACGGATGGCTTCCGTTGGTCATCCGCATTTTTTGCGGACCCCTTGACTTCTAGGGGTCCGCAAACCTTTTTTGCAGACAAGAATAGGACATGCCATATTTTTGGGGCGGACGTGAAACACGGACAGCGGACGCGGACAAGAAATGGATGAGTCCACTGCATTTTTAACGGATCCATAGAAATGAATGGGAAACCATCTGATCCGCAAAAAAAACGAAACGGAGTCCACAAAAAACCACTGCTGTGTGCATGTAGCCTAAGGGTAATAGAACTTCTGTCCCTCAAAGTGTAGAGCAGTGATGGCTAACCTCCAGCACTCCAGCTGTGGTGAAACTACAACTCCCAGCATGCTCTATTCATTTCTCTTGAGTTCTGAGAACAGCCAAGCAAGTGTGCATCTTGGTTACCTCCCCTCTGTGCCCTTACTGCAGACTGCTAGCAATTCATTCATAACTTCTAGTAGAAATAATAAAGGAATGGCACAACATACAGACATAAGAATAGATGCTCCAGAATTGTTAGAATGTAGGGAATGCATGGAACTATTAAAACAGACATGTCAGGAGCGGTGAACGGTCCTCTTTTATACATCTCTATGGAAATGAATGCCAGCAAATGCGGTAGTGTTCCGGGATTTTGGCCAGAAAAAAGTCCAGTCAAGTACCGTACAAGGTAAGGAACGGAAGACATCCTGATGCATACTGAACAGATTGCTTTCCATTCAGAATGCATTAGGACAAAACTGATGCATTTTTTTTCTGGTATTTAGACCCTTTACCAGATTTCAATACCAGAAAAGAATAACGCTAGTGTAAAAGTACCCTAAGGGAAGAGCTCAGTCTCGTAGACTGGGATCACGTTCTGGTAAATAAGGATGCCAAAACTAAATGGGGAGTTTTCTAAGAGGTATTACAAGACTCCTGTAGTCAATTTATACCCATAGGTAACAAAATGACCAGGTATAAAAGAAAACCAATGTGGCTCAAAGGATGTATTGAACATAATAAGACAAAAACCAAGAGCATTGAAATAATTGACGGCTAAGGCTACTTTCACACTAGCATTATTCTTTTCCGTCATTGAGTTCTGTCGTAGGGGCTCAATACCGGAAAAGAACTGATTGATTTTATCCCCATGCATTCTGAATGGAGAGCAATCCGTTCAGGATGCATCAGGACGTCTTCAGTTCAGTCTTTTTGCCTTTTCAGGACAGAGATAATACCGCACCATGCTGCGGTTTTATCTCCGTCCAAAATTCTGGAACACTTGCCGGAATGCTGGATCCGGCATTTTTTACCATGGAAATGCATTAATGCTGGATCCGGCCCCGAGTGTTCCGGAAAAACTGATCCGGCATTGAGGTCTGCGCATGCTCAGACCGCAAGAAATGTGAAAAAATATAAATGCCGGATCCATTTTTCCAGATGACACCGGAGAGACGGATCCGGCATTTCAATGCATTTGTCATACAGATCAGGATCCTGATCCATCTGACAAATGCCATCAGTGTGCATACGTTTTGACGGATCGGCAGGCAGTTCCGGCGATGGAACTACCTGCCGGAATCCTCTGCCACAAGTGTGAAAGTACCCTGACAAAGAGCTTGACAGGAAATGTAATATGAAATAAAGTTGGCTGAATGAATCACAGAAAAACTAATTGAGGACGACATTAAAACAAATCCCAAAAACGTTGATAAATATACAAATACCAAAAAGAAAAAAAATGTCATGATACTGGTGCTCTAAAAGATAACCATGGGAAAATAACTGTAGAGGACAAAGCGAAGGCAGAGATATTAAACTGTTACTGTTCATCTGTGTTCACTATTGAGCTGCCAGTGCCTGATATCATTCAGGAGGGCAGTAATCAAGGTTAGCCATTAAATATCACTATATTAACACAAGAAGATGTTCAGCTATGTTTGAGCAAATTAAATATTTAAAGAACCCCTGGCCAAGATGGCATACATCCATGGGTACTGAGGGAATTGAGCTCAGTAACTAAATAGACCATGTATCTTCTTAGACTCACTTGTAATAGGGTCACTACCACAGAACTGGAGGATCGCTGATGAGGTACCAATTTAAAGGAATCTGTCAGCTCCACCCCCCCCCCACCCAAACTACAGTAAGCAGTGTATAGTGTAAGTGGTGCTCACACTAGAATCCAATTATGTAATTTTTATCTTCATACATTGCATTCTGATGCTGTGTTCTGACGAACCAACAGTAAAATGCATTGGGGGGACTCTCTTGAGTCTTCTCCATTTTCCAGTGAACTGCTGGTTTGTTGGAGCAAATGCAAGTGAGTATGAAGATAAAAATGACATAACCGAACTCAGTGTTACTTAGGCTACTTTCACACGAGCGTTCTGCTGTCCGCTCGTGAGCTCCGTTTGAAGGAGCTCACGAGCGGAGCAGAACGCTTCCGTCCAGCCCTGATGCAGTCTGAATGGATGCGGATCCGCTCAGACTGCATCAGTCTGGCGGCGTTCAGCCTCCGCTCCGCTCGCCTCCGCACGGCCAGGCGGACACCTGAACGCTGCTTGCAGCGTTCGGGTGTCCGCCTGGCCGTGCGGAGGCGTGCGGATCCGTCCAGACTTACAATGTAAGTCAATGGGGACGGATCCGTTTGAAGATGCCACAATATGGCTCAATCTTCAAGCGGATCCGTCCCCCATTGACTTTACATTGAAAGTCTGGACGGATCCGTCTGAGGCTATTTTCACACTTAGCTTTTATATGCCAATATAATGCAGACGGATCCGTTCTGAACGGAGCCTCCGTCTGCATTATTATGATCGGATCCGTTCAGAACGGATCCGATCGAACGCTCGTGTGAAAGTAGCCTTACACTATACACTGCTTGATATAGTATAGGGAGTATTTCAGTGCTGACAGATTCCTTATAAGAAAGGTAGAAACATGTAAATAAGGACCAGTAAGCTTGACACATGCGGTATGTAAAACATTTGTGGATATTCTAAGAGATGAGCTGCAAAAGTATATAGAGGTGAATAAATGAATAACTGATAACCAGCATGGATTCATGCAAAACAGGTCATGCCTAACCAACATGCTTGGTTCTATGAGAAGGTAAGTGTATGTTGGTCATACGGCAGATATGATATACCTGGGTTTTACAAAACCATTTATTACAGTGCCACACAAGAGCCTTGTGCTGAAGCTACAAGTCCAGGTACCAGGGAATAGAAAACAAGGAGTTGTAGTAAATGGCACATACTCAAAATGGGCTAAAGTCAGCAGCAGGGTACCCCAAGGATCTGTGTTAAGGCTGTATTAGACAGCCCAATTCTGCCGTTGATTGTCAGGAAGGAAGCATTTCTTCCCAGCAATCGCCTGCTCGCTAGTGGAGAAGACCTCTGCTATTACATGTAGCTATCTCCTCCTCAGTATAGGGAGCAGCGATCATTATTCCCTATACTGAATTGTTTGCCGGCAGCAGATCGTGATTAGACATCACAATCTGTTGCCTGCAAACGATTCTTTTTAAACCCGTCTAAAGATTTGGATTGCCTGATGATTGGACGTTTGCTCATTCATTGGGTAATCGACGGCAGTATTACACTGCCAGATGATCGCTAACGAGTGTTACTACGAATGCTCATTAGTGATCTGACAGAAAATATGCTCGTGTAATACAGGCTTTAGGCCCTGATCTCTTTAATCTATTTCTCAATGATCTTTTGGACGGGATTAAGAGTACAGTGTTAGATTTTGCTGATGACATAAAACTGTGTAGGATACTCAAAGGGGTTGTCTCACTTTAGTAAATTGCATTTATCACGTAGACAAAGTTAATACACAACACTTACTAATGTATTGTGATTGTCCATATTGCCTCCTTTGCTGGCCTGATGAATTTTTCCATCACACTATACACTGCTTGTTTCCAGGGGTTCCGATCACCCTGCAATCCATCAGTGGTGGCTGTGCTTGCACGCTATAGGAAAAAGCGCTGGCCGAAACCCCTGGACCTTTCACATGTCTTATTGAGGAGAGGATTCTTTCTGGCCACTCTGCCATAAAGCCCAGATTGGTGGAATGCTGCAGTGATGGCTGACGTTCTGGAAGTGTCTCCCATCTGCACACAGCATCTTTGGAGTTTAGCTAGAGTGCCCATTGTTTTCTTGGTTGCCTCACTTACCAAGGTCTTTTCCCTTGATTACTTAGTTTGGTGGGGCAGCCAGCTCTAGGAAGAGTCCTGGTTGTTCCAAACTTCTTCTATTTAAGAATTATGGAGGGCGCTATGCTCTTGGGTCCTTTCAGTGCAGCATATTTTTTTTTGTACCCATCTTTAGATCTGTGTCTCCACACAATCCTGTTTGTGGGCTCTACAGGCAGTTCTTTCTTCTCATGGCTTGTTTTGCTCTTATTTGCACTGTCAGCTTTGAGACCTTATATTAACAGGGATGTCTCTTTCCAACCCGTGTCCATCAACTGAATCCACCACATGTGGATTCCAATCGAAGTGTAGAAACATCTCAGAGATGATCAAGGCAAATAAGAGGCCCCTATTATGTCACACTACACCCGGAAGAGAAGACTACCGATTATCGATGATGCTGGCAGTCTTCTCTTCCGGGTGTAGTTTGATGTAATCGGCGCAGGCGAATTGAGGAAGAAGCCGGCAAGCGCACGTCCTTCACTCAGTACGCCTGCACCGATCGAGGAACGTAACGGCGCAGGCGCGGGAATTCAGCATGAGAGGGGGCCAACGGGAGGAGGAGAGCGATCGCTGGCCCTGTCTATCAAGAGTAGATGGGGCGTGTCTAGAAGTGGTAGATGCAGCGGCTACCAGCAAGTACACGCCCAACTTGCTGGTAGTGAAGAAATTTGCATATGATAAAAGTATGATTTTTACAAGAAATAAGCCACAGACAAAGGTAGGACATGTATGATTGCACTCAGCTGACATTAGCAAATAGCTAATGTCGGCTAATGAAAATTGCACAATGGGGGGAGACAGAAGCCCTTTAAGTGTCATAGCAAAGGGTCTGCATACTTATGCCCATGTGAACGTTTAATTTTTTCTCTTTAACAAATTTGCAAACATTTCTAAAATTCTCTCTTCACTTTCTCATTGTGTTATTCAGTGCAGATTGATCCACTTGAATTGTTTTCATTTTAGCAGAAGGCAGCAACTTAACAAAATGTGAAAAGGTAAAAGGGTCTGAAGACCTTTCAAATGCATTGGTATGTAAATAGGGTTTTAACATACATAGTAGGTTGTGTTGGGCAGCAACATTGCTTGGTTACCATCCTCACACAAAACAAAGCCTTCCCCCGGAGTCAAGGGTTATGTTATCTACAGTCTATAGGTTGCAGTGTAACCGCCATAATACACCTGAAGAAACCAGTACAACTACAAAGTCTCATCTGATATTGACTGATGTCCACATCTTATCAAAGCCTTTCTTAGTAATAATGTGAGATACCTATTTGTATATGGACACTGCGGAAAGCTGTATTTATTTCATTGCTCTACTTATCTTGCTCATTGGATATGAGTTTTCTAACAAGTATCAATGCTTTTCCTGGCTTTTGATGTTGAGCTCAAACTTTTTGAGTCCAACATGAGGTGCAGAGTGCATATACAGAACTTCAGATCTTTCCTCAGAATGCACATAAAATGACCACGTATTTTAATGCACAACGTTGAAAAATGGAGAAGTGGGATTTATAAACCGGTCGTTTTGAATCAAGCACAAATGCACTGGTTACTACATGTTGCCAGATGTGTGGTCCTGCTAGTCTTTACCTACAGGTCCCATATATGGCCCATGAAAAATTGAACAGTTATATACGCTGACCAAAAATATAAACGCAACACTTTTGGTTTTGCTCCCATTTTGCATGAGCTGAACTCAAAGATCTGAAACATTTTCTACATACACAAAAGACTCATTACTGTCAAATATTGTTCACAAATCTGTGTTAGTGAGCACTTCTCCTTTATCTCGACAAAGTAGCACTTCTCCTTTGCCGAGATAATCCATCCCACCTCACAGGTGTGGCATATCAAGGTTCTGATTAGACAGCATGAATATTGCACAGGTGTGCCTTAGAATGCCCACAATAAAAGGCCACTCTGGGTCTTTTGTGTATGTAGAAAATGTTTCAGATCTTTCAGTTCAGCTCATGCAAAATGGGAGCAAAACCGAAAGTGTTGTGTTTATAATTTTGTTCAGTGTAGTTTGATTTGGCCAATGAATTACCAGATTTGGCCCTAGTGCACCATATAATTTTAAACTAGTTATGTAACTACAAAGAAGTGGCTTGGACACTGGTTTGTTTTTAGGGGGCGAATGCTACACCATATATGAAATTTGCAGGGGAGATATTGAAACATGCTAACACGATGACACTGGCATGCTGTAAAATAGCTGGTGCGACAGCTGTAATGCAAGCAGCTATCTGGCAGGCTGTCCTGGCTAAAACCAACTGCCGGAGTTCACCGGATCTGGCCTAGCCGCATACTGCTGTTAACCGGTGGACCCCATTGACTATAATGGGATCTGCCGGGGATTAAGCTGGGTTCCGGCAGAATGACGGGTTTCGACTGGTCAAAACCCATTGCATGCAACGATTTCTGTCTAGCCGAAAACTGGCACATATGTCAGAAAGTCACCGGATCTCATTATAGTCAATACGTTTACCGCAGAAGTGAATGTAGCCTTACCATACTGTGATGGCACAACACAGAGCCTTGAATGGCAGAAGGCGCCTATCTGTGCCATAAAAGGAACATAAAAAGACAAACTTTTTACCAGGGACTTTCACCTCTCCTGACGTGTCTGTTTTAGTAACTGTTGAGGAAGGGTTGAGACGTATGCATGTATATCCATGCATGCCCGCAAACACGTGCGGGCATGTATGGTATATATGCATACATTAACCAACGCACCATGGGATGATGTGCGCAGATGTGCCCAGCATCTGCGCACCTCTGCCCATGGTGATCCCCAGGGGCTCATGGTGGCCCCTGTGGGATACAAGTGGCCCCTGTGAGATATATGTAGGGGCTTGTGCCCCCTTATAGTATGTAGGGGCTTGTGCCCCCTTATATCTGTGCCCTCTTATAGTATGGGGGCTGTGCCCCCTTCATAACCTATGTGCCCCCTGACGTATGATTAATGTATACATGTGTATGGATGTGTCCCAAGCATCCATACACATGTATAATATATATATATATATATATATAAAAATCCCCCGCTACGTGGACCCAGATGCATCAATGTGAATGTGCCCCAAGCATTCACATTGATGTATGAAGGCGCCAGGATGACCGGACAAGGTTCGGTCATTCTGGTGACCTCAAAGGATTCAAATTCTAATGAATTTGAATCCTTTTGTTCTAATTATCTGCAGCCCTGCTGGAGATAATTAAACATAATAGAGAGAGAGGAGACACCTCCATTCCCTCTATTATGTGCATTCCGGCATCGCAATTACCATTGCGATGTCCGGAATGCCGAGATCAAAGGACCTCCCACCTGTCTGCAGCGCGTCCCCGATGTGCGGGCCGGCGCAGTGACATCATATCACTGCGCCGGCCCACGTGGATGATGGGGGGGCGCGCGCGCGCCCCCTGGTGAGCGGCGCAGCGCGGGAGTGCGGGCGGCCAGGTTTAAATATCCGGCGGCCCGGCACTCAGGGAGGGCAGAGAGGGTCTGGCCCCCCCCACGTGGAGGAGAGCGCGTCCGGCGCTCAGCAAAAGGCGGCCGACCGGACCCCCCCCTGCCTGATATTCTCCCACAGAGACGGAGAGAATCGGGACCCCCCACCTTGAGAGCGCATCCTGCGCTCAGGACATCCTGACCGGACCCCTGCCCCACCATGAGAGAGCGCAATCAGCGCTCAGGAGGAGCGCAGAATCACCCTGGACGACGAGCATAAACAAGTATCACCCCCGTAGCACCCCCCCACTATCCCACCAACGCATATAACCCTGGTTCCCTGCCTTGGACCCTTTACCCTCCCTGATTCCCCTGGTTAACCCTTGCTGTACCCCTGGTTAACCCTTGACATCCCTGACCCCCCTACCATTTAACCCTGCTGGTTAACCCCTGCATCCCCTGGTTCTGGAGAGCATGCCTATGCTCTGCAAACAATGAAACCCCTTATACCCCGTAGGGACAGTGCAGACGGGTGGGTTATTGTTAATATACTTGTATGTGTGTATTGTATAGTTAGTTTGTGGGTGGAATTTGGGAACGTGTAGTGTAGTGGAGTACTGTGTATTTAGTGTTGTGTAATTACTGTATTGCGTGCTTGGTGTATTAAATACCGTTATATTAGTACCCTTTGTGTAGTGTATACTTGTTAGCGGTAGTGAGTAAGGCGCATGCAGTTAGTATAGTGATTAGTGTAAAGCATAGCGAAAGTATTGTGTTATTTATTATATAAAGGCATAAATAGGCGGAGTCAGCACTAGACGGCTCCTCCTATTTAGGAATATTAATTATCGATATTCGCAAAATATTGGTGACTAATATTCCCCCTTTACAGTAACTTTTTGCAATAACAATTCTCGTGTTATAACTCTATGTTGCTAGAAGTTTATGTATAAACTGCACAGTCTAACACTGTCCAAAGGTGCTGCCAAACTGCATAGGGACATGTCCCCTTTAACAGGGACAATGGTAGCGCCATGTATTTACTTTCTAGATGGAATAAAAGAGTAATGGCAAAATGTAGAGCTATAAGAAAAGATGTTCAAAAATGATTATTTTATGAGGAATGTAAGAACTAAAAGACACGTCAGGAGTGGTGACAACTTCAAGTCCCCTGTACAGAATGGCAGGAGTATATCTCCCACATGATTATAACCACCACCTACTTCAAATATGTATGAACGCTTGGAGGCTAGAAGTGATATGGGAGAGCAATCTGTCCCTAAAAATAAGAGCAACCGTATAGCGTTCATACATAAATTCCATCCTTTCAATTATCATTTTGATAATATCATACGTGAGCACTGGCATAGTCTAGGAAAATCATATCCAACAGTGGAGGAATTAAAAAATCCACCCCTTATATGCAACAAGCGGAGTCCAAACTTAAGGGATCAACTAATACCTGCAGACATAGGGAGTATGAAAGGGGGGACAGATACAGAAAACTCTTACACATCAGAAATTTGGAACATTCCCCTGCCTCCATTGCATGCAATGCTCAAATGTACTAAAGGGACAGTTTTACCCTCCGCGAACTGGAAAACCTTATAAAATCAAGGGATATTATACCTGTGATACTGCAAATGTGATTTATCCTATAAAATGCCCTTGTGACTTGTTGTATATAGGGGAGACCATGCAGACAGTTAAAGATCGCATTAGTAAAAATAATCTTTTATTACCTATACCTTTTCATTTTCATGACTGTAAACATTCTATTGCACAACTGAAATATCAGATATAATAGAGCAGGTTCATCAGCCAAGAAGCGGAGGAGACATGAAAAAGTTGTTACTCAGGAGAGAGGCATTTTGGATCCATACATTGGATCCCCTACAGCCTAGGGATTTGAATAGGGATTAAATATGAAGTCATGTGTTTTTAATAGTTTTTAATGTACAGTCGTGGCCAAAAGTTTTGAGAATTACATAAATATTGGAAATTGGAAAAGTTGCTGCTTAAGTTTTTATAATAGCAATTTGCATATACTCCAGAATGTTATGAAGAGTGATCAGATGAATTGCATAGTCCTTCTTTGCCATGAAAATTAACTTCATCCCAAAAAAAACTTTCCACTGCATTCCATTGCTGTCATTAAAGGACCTGCTGAGATCATTTCAGTAATCGTCTTGTTAACTCAGGTGAGAATGTTAACGAGCACAAGGCTGGAGATCATTATGTCGGGCTGATTGGGTTAAAATGGCAGACTTGACCTGTTAAAAGGTCCATTGTTAACCATGGTGACCTGCAAAGAAACGCGTGCAGCCATCATTGCGTTGCATAAAAATGGCTTCACAGGCAAGGATATTGTGGCTACTAAGATTGCACCTCAATCAACAATTTATAGGATCATCAAGAACTTCAAGGAAAGAGGTTCAATTCTTGTTAAGAAGGCTTCAGGGCGTCCAAGAAAGTCCAGCAAGTGCCAGGATCGTCTCCTAAAGAGGATTCAACTGAAGGATCGGAGTGCCACCAGTGCAGAGCTTGCTCAGGAATGGCAGCAGGCAGGTGTGAGCGCATCTGCCCGCACAGTGAGGCGAAGACTTTTGGAAGATGGCCTGGTGTCAAGAAGGGCAGCAAAGAAGCCACTTCTCTAAAAAAAAACCATCAGGGACAGATTGATCTTCTGCAGAAAATATGGTGAATGGACTGCTGAGGACTGGGGCAAAGTCATGTAAATGTCATGTAATTGTCGATAAAAGCCTTTGAAACGTATGAAGTGCGTGTAATTATATTTCACTACATCACAGAAACAACTGAAACAAAGATCTAAAAGCAGTTTAGCAGCAAACTTTGTGAAAACTAATATTTGTGTCATTCTCAAAACTTTTGGCCATGACTGTAGAGTGTATTTTCTTAAAGACCGCAATACCTTGTTGATAGTTTGCAGGACTTTTGTTTCCTTTGAGGTGAATATGGATTAAAGTAAGATGAAACATTCTGACGATTTACCTATGTCATTTCCTGTTTGTTTAATGAATTGATGATGTCATGATCAGGTGATTTGGATTGTATCTATAAAATGGTACTAAGTGTCATTTAGTATCATGCAGTTGAGAAAGGCTGGACGGGCCGAAACGCGTCCTGTAACTTTGCAATTTTTGTAGATTAAATAAAGAATATAACGTATTGGAAGCAAGAACGTCTGCTGGGATTAGTTG
Organism: Bufo gargarizans; assembly: GCF_014858855.1. Taxonomy (NCBI): domain Eukaryota; kingdom Metazoa; phylum Chordata; class Amphibia; order Anura; family Bufonidae; genus Bufo; species Bufo gargarizans. Next base: position 326,893,262 of record NC_058084.1, read on the forward strand.
TTGGACCATAAAAGTTTTCACGGTCACCACTTTTTTATTGCTCCGCTGCATTTTAAACAAAGATTCTAGTCTTCTTCTAATGTCCGTAGGTTAGCGAGAATAGAGAAATCCTTTAAAAATGTAATGAAAAGAATTGGGGATGAGTGAAGCAGGAGACCCACATTGTTTTCTCTAGGTTAGTAAAGAGAAGGGGCAGAGGGAGTGGAGTCGAACATGACTACAGGCCCATTCTTCACAGCTTCTGTAAGCAATAACCATGGAGACGCATACAGTGCATAGATCTGCGTAGGGCATGTACACACAGGACCTTTCGGACAAACCCCCCAAGTCGCTGGACTTGTGAAGCGAAGCATACTTGCCTGCTTTCTGGTGCTGGGTTCTGGCTCCTTCGTGTCCTGCATGTATGGCTTGACCCAGTGATATGACGCATGGGTGGCATGTCACCGCGGTGGCCAGTCATTGGCTTCAGCGGGCATGTGATCCCCATGAAACGGGAATTTATGAACAGGGACCAGAGAGTGGCGATGGTGACGGGAGACTGATGAAGCCAGCAGCAAGAAGCAGGTAAGTACGCTTTCCTCCACAGGTCTGGTGACATGGTGGAGGGGGTGGTATCCGAAAAGTTGCTTTACTTTTTCTTTCCATAAGATGTAATAGAGAAAATGGGTGCAAAGGTGGCATTTAAATGATTTTACCACAACTGTCTTTTATGGATAGGCCATAAAATACTGGTCAGGGCTAGATGTTGGTACCCACCTGATCATGAGAAGAGATGTGTCACTCTCCGTTAAGGGGTGTTCTCCAGGATTGAACAATTGATGACCTAGAATAGAACGACAAGGGTCCTACACCAAACACCTCCACTGATCAGCAGTACCTCCAGTGCCAGAAGTACAAAGCTCCGTCCATTGGGTAGTGGACGGAAAAAGGTTACTGCTGCACTGCTCCCAGTAACTTCAATGAGAGCACTGCTGCATTAACCAGCTCCATTCACTACACAATGGATGGAGCTGTGTAGTTCTGTACCACAGTTACTCCCAAGAAGCTGATTGGTGGGAGTGCAAGGTATGGACCCCCTTGCTGCAGGGTATGGACCCCCTTGATCTGATATTGATGACCTGTCCTAGGAATAGGTCATCAATTGTTAAATCCTTGAGAAACCTTTTAATGGAGAGTGACAATTCTTCTCTCATGATCAGGTGGGTCTCAACATTTTGCCCTGATCACTAGTTCATGGCCCATCCAGTGGAGACGTTCTACAATGCCTACTTCCAGCACTACTTACGAACAGCTGACTGGCAGAGGTGCCAGGTGCCTCTGCCAAGCATACAGTTGTTGTGAACAGAAAGAGGGGGAAAAAAGCTGGTATCAGACACCTCTGGCATAAACTCCAAAGCTGAAGTTCCACCCAAGATATAATCTTCTAGTCCTATGTTTCTCAGGGTGTGTTCTACAGAATCCTCAAAGTTCTGCCACTGGATCTCAACAGTCCATGGCACCAGTTTTATCATACAGCCAAGAGTTCCTCCCAACAGAATTGGGGTTCACTTTGCCAACAGGAGAAACTATTCCTGATTCCTATAACCATCAAAATATGGAGTTGGTCTCCCTTTGAAGCTAAAACAGTTTCCACTCTTCTGGGAAGGCTTTCTACAAGGCTTGGAGTTTTAGCCCATTCATCCAAAAGGTGAGGTCAGACATAAATGTTGGGTAAATGACCTGGCTCTCCATTCTAGTTAATTCCAAAGGTGCTTGGTAGGGTTGAGGTCAGGGCTCTGTTCGGGCAACTCAAGTGTTTTCTCATCTAAACTCACCCAACCATGCCTTTATGGATATTGATTTGTGCACTTGGGCACAGTCATGCTGGAACATAATTGGACCTTCTCCAAATTGTTGGAAACATATGGTTGTCCAAAATATCTTGGAATGTTGAAGTATTAAGATTTCCTTTCACTGAAAATTAGGGGCCTAGACCAACCCCTGAAAAACAATTCCATAGCATTATCCCACCTCCACTAAACATTACAGTTGGCACAATGCAGACAGGCAGGTAACGTTCTCCTGGCATTCACCAAGCCAAGACTCCTCCACCATACTGCCAGATAGAGAAGTGTGATTCATCACTCCACAAAAGACGTTTCCACTGCTCGAGTCCAGTGGCAGTGTGCTTTACACCACTCCATCTGACACTTGGCATTGTACTTGGTATGAGGCTTGCATACAGCTGCTCAGCCATGGAAACCATGCCATGAAGCATCAGGTGACCACGCTCTGTACCTTTATGTGGTCTGCCACTTCATGGCTGAGTTGCTAAGGCTAGTTTCACACTAGCGGCAGGGGAGTCCGGCAGGCTGTTCCGGCGGGTGAACAGCCTGTCGGATCCGTCCTGTCGCTAGTTCACGTGTGCCCCCGGACTGATGCTCCGTCCCTATTGATTATAATGGGGTGGAGTTCTAGCGGCAGCGCATGGCGAGAGGCAGCTGGACTAAAAGTACTGCATGTCGTACTTTTAGTCCGGCTGCCTCTCGCTGTGCGCTGCCGCCGGAACTCTGCCCCCATTATAGTCAATGGGGACGGAGCGGGAGTCCGGGTGCACACGTGAACTAGCGGCAGGACGGATCCGACAGGCTGTTCACCCGCCGGAACAGCCTGCCGGACTCCCCTGCCGCTAATGTGAAAATACCCTAAGTTGCCTAAATTCTTCCAATTTGCAATAATACCACTCATAGTTGATGGTGGAATATTTAGGAGGGAAGAAATTTTACAAACGGATCTGTTGTAATGGTGGCATCCTATTACAGGGCCACTCTGGATTTCAGTGAGCTCTTTAACCCATTCTTCACAAATGTCTGTAAAGGCAGACAGCATGGCTAGGTGCTGGATTTTATACACCTATGGCAATGGGACTGAATGGAACACCTTAATTCAATAATTAAGAGGTGTGTACCAATACTTTTGTCCATAAAGTCTATCTTGCTACTTGTTCTATGTCTCAAACAGTCGGTGATCTACTAGAGCAGGCATGCTCAACCTGCGGCCCTCCAGCTGTTGCAAAACTACAACTCCCAGCATGCCCGAACAGCCTACAACTATAAGTCTACAGCAGGGCATTGTGGGAGTTGTAGTTTTACAACAGCTGGAGGGCCGCAGGTTGAGCATGCCTGTACTAGAGTGTTTCTTGTGGCTATATAGCTGCTCTGTAGAGGTTGACTGTAACATAAGGGTACCACAAGAAGTTTTAGAACATTTTTAGGGTTTCCTTTGCTTAAATGTGTTCTTATAGACTAGAACTGGGGTTCTCCAGCACCCTAACCCCTATGTTAGGGTGTTTGATGACCACAGTTCTAGCCTATAAAAACACATTTAACATTGGAAATCTTGACGGCTCATAAACATTCAGGTCCTTTCCGCTGCCTGCTGTATAGGAAGGCACATAGACAATACTCCTATAGAAAGCGGCTCCATTAATCAGAAAAGTGACTGAGGTGTATTATCTGTGCAGCATTGTGTTCTTGGCAATGTTTTTAGGTCATCCCGCTGGAGTCAGTTTCTCCTCATACAATTCACAGAATGAGCCATTCCCCGCACCTCTCCTCAGCCCACCACGCGCCCCTCCCCTTGTACAGCCCCACTCATGGAGATCAGACCAGCAAGTGTCCAGCCTGGTCTTATGTTCTCCTGACAGGTCATACTGGTTCACCTCATCCATGGATATCTACACAGGTCTAGACAATGGTGGAGGTGGGCACAGCACTGAGGATCATAGGGACATCTATTCCTCTACAAGCCAATGACCATTCATGGTGGGGTGTAGAGGTTATTAGAGATACAGCGGTCATTTACAGTGCATTGCCTATATCCAATGACCATGCGATTCCCTGGATCATCCCATGGTGGAGGTGCAGTCCTGGTGGCATCACTTCTTATAGGGATCTATGATCCCATCCTATGTGGATGGCAGGGTAAAGTGTACCACAATGTGTCCACAGGAGAGCCAGAGCAGGGGCAGGTTCTTCCATGTGCACTCAGCAGGACCTCAGCTACACATCACTTTGCTTCAAGGCAAGTCACAGTAAAGCCCCTTGTAATAGCCTACCCCGCTATAACATGGGCGCTGCACACCCACTACATTCTGTCCCCTGGTAAAGTGCACAGTAATGAATGAATGAAGGCATCTCCATGCACTTACCATAGTGAGGGCAGCAGGGCAGGGACAAGCACCAGCACCGGGAACTCCAGCCGATGGGAAGAGCGCTGTCCAGGGTATCTAAAGCGGCGCTGCTGCTGACAGCTCCGGGCTGGAGGACGTCTCCGCTAGACTCCAGGGCAGAGAGGCCGGCCTGTGTCACAATGTGAAGCTCCTGCCGCTGCTGGCTTTGTGACGTAGCCAAGGGGCGTGTCCTCGGCTGCTGTGAGTAGTGGAGAGTACAATGGTGTGGAACCAATAGTGTACAGCAGGGGGCGCATGACGCTGTGGTGGACGCTTGTTGCTGGGTAGTTACACCTGACGCGTGTGTGGTAGTCCCTCACCGACTGGTCGGGATTTAACCATTTCAGGACATGCAGTCTGGCTGTTTTTGTATATATATATATAGGGAATGAGAAGTGAAATTCAGAATTTAAAGGGGTACTTTATTGTTATTATGATCTTTTAGAAACATCCCTGCAATAGATCTAAAATAAATAAATCAAGGAGCACCGCTGTAAATCAAGCAAATGCTGCCGTGCCAGCGGCTGAAGGGCGATCCCTCAAGCCCAAAAATACAAAAAATAAAGGAACTCCGCGGCACTTCTGTGAATGTGCGTTTATTTATGCGGTATCATGCGACGTTTCAGTCTTCTCAGTGGGACTACTCTCAAGCAACCACTGCTTGAGAATAGTCCCACTGAGAGGACTGAAATGTCGCATCATACCGGGTAAATAAACGCACATTCACGGAAGTGCCGCAGAGTTTCCTCATTTTTTGCAATAGATCTAGGGATGAGGTGGGGGAGGGGGACAAAACTAGCGAAGGAGGGGGCCATTTTTATCTGTACTGTGAAGCCTACTCTCTTCTATGTACAGTAGGTCACTACCACAGTCCCAAAGAACAGGGTCAGTCCTCAAATCCATACAAACGGAGCACTTTAAAGCAGTTTTATTAGGTTTTTGTCTATCAGACCATTCATGGTGGCTGGTGGGGCTTGAACCGTCTATTACAACAGTTTCTCTGTAGTTAATCCGTATCTGCTTTGTGTAGTTTGTTCATATATGTTAATAAGCTGTTTGGAGCACTAGGGCAGGCCCTTTGGTGACTGACAAGGCCTGACGCTTGAATCCTGCCCTTACCTGGTCCTGTAATCTCACTCCTGTGCTGAGCGCATGCGCCGTACATTGCTACTCCCCTTAGCAGGAATCAGGAGCAGTACCGTTCATGCGCCGAGATTGTGTCGCATGGCACAGATGCGCACAGGGTTGTCACTCGTCCAGAAATTTCTGGACAGTCTGTAAAAATAGGCGACTTCCTAACTGTGTCCGTGAAAAAAAATAGATTCGTGTCCGTGATATTTTTGAGGCTGGTTGTACTTGACTAGATTAGATTTTGGTGGTAAGTATGGTTATTTTACAGCTCAGTAAATGCTGGTAATGGGATCCTATCAGTATAATGAGCTATAGACATGGATTACTTCTCTTTATCATTCATTATGGTTTTCCAATTTATCTGTAAAAAAAAAAAAATGTTGGCTGTCTGTGATTTTGGGATAAGTTGTCAAGAAAAAAGAAAAATTCTGCTTGGCAACCCTGGATGCGAGTTTACGGGCCAAGAAAGAGCAGGATTCAAATGCCTGGTCCAGTCAATCACCTAAGGAAAGGAGGAGCTCCATGGACCCAGGGAGGTACAGATGATGCACCGAGGTGCTGAGACCCGCCCTCAGTGCACCAAACAGCTCATTAACATATATTAACAAACTAGTTGTTTTACTGGTTGCAGTAACTGATTAGCATAACTAAGGCACGGTGCCAATAGACTATTCAAGCCCTACTCGTCACCATGAATGGTCTGCTGCCTCCATTTATATTTCCAACATGTGTAGTTACAGTTTTACCCCATAGGGATGAATATAAAATAGATGTATGAGTATGATGAGGATTTCCAAAGGAAACATGATTGTCTCACATATTATAAAAGAAATGTGAGTTTGATGAGGGATTAACAAGGGAAATACAGCCAGACATGATTGGCTCTCATGTTATAGGAGGTACATGGGAGAAGATTACACCAATGGAGTAAAATGGTTGTCCCACCATCCACTTACATTTTTTCGACAAAAAACACTCAACATGGTTTAAAATAATAAAAAAGTAACCTTCCAGATCTCCTGCTTCCATTGTTCCAATGTGTCCTGGGTCTCCCGCCCGTCTCTGTACCTCCCGATCCCTCTGGACACTGATATGTGTGACACTGCAGCCAATCACTGGCCTCAGTGGTTTACGTAGTGACTGCAGCAGTCACGTGAAAAGACGGGCAGGCACTGGAGTGGCTGGGGATTTATCAGGAGAGTAATGGTTCTTATGTTATTTTATGGTATTTCTGCCATCTTATTAAAGGGTTATCCTGTGAATAATGTAAAAAATGAAAATCAGATATAATCTAGTACATGCAAGAACCAGCCCTGACCTCACATGGATCCAGAGATCTCGGCATTCATTGTTCCAGTTCTACTGCTAAATGTATTTCAAGCTGTCAGCTTAGGGGGCGTGTCCTTTCCCAGAGGGCATGTCCTTTCTGATGCAGATGGTGTCAGTTGAAGGATGGAACTGAGCATGTGCTTCCGTCTCAGTGAACAGGACAGAGAAATTACACAGCAGGTGGCGCTATACGGATACATTTCACTTAATACATTTTGCAGTAACAAAAGTCTTCATATCCAGGTGGTGGTTTGAAAACTGCAGAATATTTTTCATGGGACAACCCCTTAAAGTGCTGACTTATATAGCTGTGCAGGGAGAACCCCTTCCTTTTCAGGATTGGTCCACGAAATCAGACCCCAATGATGTTATAGTCTACAAATCTGCCACCGCAGCTGCTCCACAAACCTGTATCTAAGGGCACTTTCACACTAGCATTATTCTTTTCCGGCATAGAGTTCCGTCCTAGGGGCTCAATACCGGAAAAGAACTGATCAGTTTTATCCTAATGCGTTCTGAATGGAGAGCAATCCGTTCAGTATGCATCAGGATGTCTTCAGTTCAGTCACTGTACAGTTTTTGGACGGAGAAAGTACAGCAGCATGCTGCGGTATTTTCTATGTCCAAAATTCAGGAACACTTGCATTAATGCCGGATCCGACCCTAAGTGTTCCGGAAAAACGAATCCGGTTTTACGGTCTGCGCATGAGCAGACCTTTAAAAATGTGAAAAAGATAAATACCAGATCAGTTTTTTCCAGATGACAACCGGAGAGACAGATCCGGTATTGCAATACATTTGTGAGACGGATCCGCATCCGGATCCACCTACAAATGGTATTCGTTTGCATACAGATTGCCGGATCAGTTCCGGCGACCCAGCATTTTATGGAAATCACTCCTGATTTGAATAGTACTTTGTTTAGTATGTTATGTCAGAGAACGAAGAACTTCATGTTTTTTTAAATCTGAAGTCAAACTCTCCATTCAACATATATAAAGAAATAAGGGTACTTTTACACTAGCGTTGTTAGAATCCTGAAATCCGTATGCAAACGGACATCTTTTTTTTTTACGGATACGGATCAGTTAGACTTCATTCATTCAAATACTGGTTCCGTCTTTCCAGTATCATCCAGAATACCGGATCCAGTATTACATTTTTTCAAAGCTAGAAAGAACTGCGCATGTGCAGACTGGAAAACCGGATCCGGCGATGCGGCAATTTCCGGAACACTTGGTATCGGATCCAGCAGTAATACATTTCAAGTGCGGTAGTGTTCCGGAATTTTGGCCAGAAAAAATACCACAGCAAGCTGCGATATTTTGTCTGGTCAAATACCGTGCAAGGGACGGAACGAAAGACATCCTGATGCATACTGAACGGATTGCTTTCCATTCAGAATGCATTGGGACAAAACGGAAGCGTTTTTTTTCTGGTATTGAGACCCTTCACCGGGTTTCAATACCGGAAAAGAATAACGCTAGTGTGAAAGTGCCCTAGACACATAACGTCTCTTGTGGTCGCATATCATGGAAAATACTCAAATTTGATTAAAAAAAGGCAACATTCTGATCAATTAAAGGGCACCTGTCATCATTTCTGTTTCCGTAATAAAATTACAGTTCTGGGGCACTCTGCACTGTGCCATTCCTCTGTTATTCCTCCTATAAATTTATGAATGAGTTAAACACTGGATGTTACCATCCCCATGTCCCCCGGACAGCACTGATTAGACAGTGCCAGGCTGTAGGGGCACATCCCCAACTGGTTACACCTAGTTAGCGATTTATTCATACATTTCTAGGAGGAATATCACAACACAGAGTTCTAAGAAAAAAATACTCCTGAATTCTTATTTTGTGGGGAATATGATGATTTCCTAAAAGAGACATGTAAGGGGAGCAGACACATTCTCTTTACATCTGCTGAGGAAGCTTGGAGATCCTTCAAGTAAGGGCAGCTGGAAGGTCTCCCTCAGGCCATGAAGCGTTTGTGTTGGTAGCCATTTTTCTCATTGATTGTTGCTCTGTTCCATGGTAACATACAATGTCAGAGTGACGTGCCTTTCTTGTAGCTTCCAACTGATTCTTTTACAAAGCTTCATTCAAAAGAGGGCGCATTCACACCTGACCTGCTAAGCCCACTTGCATATACATATATGCCTATAAATATATACATGCACATATATACCTTCTGTCTGATTATACAAGCTGTCAGAATGACTTATAAATACCACCTTGTTCCATTTGTGCAGTGTCAGAATATTGATAAAATCCTCAGGATCGGTCATAAATATCAGATCGACGGGGGCCCAACATCTGGGACTACAAGCTGCCTTAGGCTACTTTCACACTTGCGTCAGAGGATTCCGGCAGGCAGCTCTGTCTCCGGAATTGCCTGCTGGATCCGGCTATCTGGATACAAACGGTGCCGGACGCAGATCCACCTGACAAATGCATTGAAATACCGGATCAGTCTCTCCTATGTAATCCCGAAAAATGTATGCAGTATTTTTTTTTTCTCACAGATTTAAAGGTCTGCGCATGCACGGACCGGAAGAGCGGATCCGTCAATGCGGCAATTTTAATGGCACTAATACATTTCAATGGAAATTCTGGCAAGTGTTCAGGATTTTTGGCCGGAGAGAAAAAAAAACGTAAGAGGGACTGAACTGAAGACGGAATGCTCTTCATTCAGAATGCATTAGGATAAAACTGATCATTTTTTCCGAAATTGAGCCCCTAGGATGGAACTCAATACCGGAAAAGAAAAACGCTAGTGTAAAAAGTCACAATGGCATTTAAAAAGTTGCAAAACCATGGTTTTTAAGACAAATAAAGGCATAGTGTTTAGCTTCTTGTTGGTGGGCCCTTATCATCTAAAGTGGACAACCCCTTCAAATTTGCTCTTTACACAATTAATATTTTGACAAATTAAAAAAAAAATGAAAATAATTACTTTTTCCCTCTCATAAAGTGATAGCATATCATTAGGACTTGGCATCACTTTATACCCCTGGCTCCTCCATCAGTCCTGAGAAAGAAGGTGCTGCAGCCCTCCACAGTCGTGTCACATTATTCTGACCACCAGCTAATATCCAGAGTAACCGCCATGTGCAGCACGGACAACAGCTAGACGGGCTGGGAGTGACTCGGTAAGATCCTGGTAGGTTGTCACAGATATCTGGAGCCATCCCACAGCTGCTGGAGGGAGCATGGAGGAGGGTCTATAGAGAGAATATGATGATCAAGGTGGTCCTACAGATGCTGAATTAGTTTCAAGTCTGGGAAGTTAGGGGACCAGGATAGTACATGGTCATCTCTCATTATATTGCTATAAGCTCCCACCTGTTCCAGGGAAGACAATCAGCATGTATGGGTGTACATGATTCTTACCCAAATCTGTTAAGAGTTCCTTCCACTTGGATGAGCGGGCCCAGAGAATGCCACGGAAATATTCCCCAGACTATAATGTAGCCACCACCACCTTTGCCAATCAGTGGAGGTCCAATTCCTATACTGTTCTCTGAACAGTTGTTTTAGACACACGTCTGGTAGCCCCTTGTTCATTTAGGTAGTGATCTGCTCCACTGTAGTGTGTCAGTCCACCGTTCATAACCGACGTTCACCTCACACATCAATGGCACGTGGTTCTACTTTCCATGTTGCTTATTCACAGTGGTGCCATTTGCCCACTCACTATACACTTTCACCGCAGCCACATGTGAACAGTTCACAAACTGCGCAGTATCAGAAATACTTCTACTCTTGGAACGAAACCCAATTATCTTCCCTTTTTGCAACTATGATATATCGCCCCTTTTACCCAGGACAACAATGAGGGATATGTGTGCAGACAGCCTATCACACACCTTACAGTATATACCCACCAAGCCAGCTAACAACACGTGACTTCTTTCATGAGCTACGCGATGCTGACAGATGTCCGTATGGCCGATCTGCAAAAAAACAGAACATGTCCTATTATTGTCCACATTACTGACAAGGATAGGACTGTTCTATGAGGGGCCAGCTGTTCTGTTCCGCAAAATGCAGAATGCACATGGCCGGTATCCGTGTTTTGTGGGTCCGCAATTTGTGGTCCACAAAAAAACCAACAGTGCATGAATCCTTAAAGGAGCTATGATAGTTTATACGGGTATGGGGGTTGCAAAATAAGGCTAGTTTTCCATGTGTCAAAGAAACCTGGCAGAGAATTTGGAGGACAACAGCCTGCTGGAGTTCTCAGGATCTGGATAGTGCTGCGTGTCCGCTGGACCCTATTGACTTTAATGGGATGCAGTAGGGATCCTGCCATTCCCTGGCACATATGTTGCTTGCAGCAGTTTTTGTCTGACCAAATCCCGGCTGATATGACGGGAGTGGTCAAATCCCTGCCGAATCCCATTGTAATCAATGGTGTCCGGCGGACACGCAGAACTGATCCGGAGAACTTTGACGCATTTGTGAAAGTAGCCTAAGACATTTTTCACAAGCAGTAATTCACAAGAAACAGTCTATCAAATGAGCTTTCTAATATGAGATTGTAGTAATCACTATGTGCACTGGATCCCATTATAGTGAATAGAGATCGGATGGTGTCCAGCTATGGTGGATACGGTAACCCCGGTAGTCTATTCCTCTGCCAGAACAGACTACTGGATTTACCAAACAGAGCAATGAACCTACCCTTAGGTCACATTCACATATGCATTGTTCTTCTGATCAGAAAACAGAAAAAGGAAAAATAACTTAGCGATTTTAATCCCTATTTGTTTGAATAGGCATCAGTTGTGCTCCATCTTATTTTGAGCATCAGTTGCGCTCAGTCTGCACCTGATGTCTCACGGAACTGACACAAACGGATGCAAACTGAGCACAACGGACTCTCAAAATGAGGCGGATCAGTTTTTTCTTCATTCTTCTGATGGATCAGACAAACAGAAAATCTTAATGCAGATGTGAACTACAGATTACTCAGAGTAAAAGTACAGGTGGCATATAGAACTGGACTCTGTCACCCTCTAGTGGAATTTTATTGTACTGCAGAGGTTTCTTTTAATCTACAGTAATTTGTTTGGCTCCTGTGTGAGAATATTCTGCATTTAAAAAGACTCACCTCCAAAAACCCTCAAAATACAGTAATACAGAAGTTGATTCTAAAGCTCTTATTTTTATGTTATTTTTCACATGCTGTGCACCCGCCAATAGGCTGTTCACTGAATGCTAATGCATAGAGAGGATTCCTAAACTCATGCAATATATAATGGAGTTGTTTGTCAGCCCATTTGCCCGTATACAGCGAGGCAATGCAAGGGAGCACAGGCACACAAATGACAGATTTGGTTATTTACTGATTACTGTAGTTCAGGAAGAGGTGGTGGTGACAATATCTCTTTAAACCTTTTGTATGTGAACAGTTATGAGACAGAGGTATGTAAAAAATATAAAGTAATAGGAATATGCGGCCTGCTATATAGAGGCATTACCATAATGGTACATACTGTAGAAGTTATGGATCTGCTTAGAGATGAGCGAAGTTTTGAAAAATTTGATTCGGCTGATTTGCCGAAGTTCACCAATAAATTCGATTTGTTCCAAATTAATTAATCACAGATTTCTATAAGGCCTCTTGCTCGGCCGTTCCGTGCATTGGGGGCTGCAATTTGCGGTCCCCAATGCACAGGCACCATCTGTGCGACTGCCGTGATTCATCCGCACCTCCAAAAAATAGAACAAGTTCTATATTTTTTTTGTGGTACGGAGGCAATGACAGAAACCCACAGAAGCACTGCGGAGTGCCTCCGTTCCGCACCACATCTCTGGATTGCGGATCCATCCGTGGTGCGGTAAGCACGTGACCGGTGCCCACATATTGCGGACCCGCTATTTATGGGCCTCAATACGAGCAACGGCCGTGTGTATGAGGCCTAAATCAGCCCAATCTAAGTGTAAAAGCTTGAAAGTTAACCCTTTTACCGACCGCCGACAATAAATTTACGTCAGAGGCCAGGCAATTCAAACATGGTGCCCACTGGCAGACACCCGGCATTAATGTCCACGACCGGCGGTAATGTCGGCCGCTGGCTTTTAACCCTTCAGATGCAGTGGTCATCTGGGTGTGCTCCAGCATCCCCCCGGAGCATGTTTCCTCAAAACATTCTGGTGCACCTGGTAGCCTGTCACATGGCCTGTTATAGGTGGGGCTCGCAACCTCCTCCTCCCTCCCATTGTATTAGTGATCTTACTATGGTGGTATGTAGGAGCTTGGCTGTGAGTCGGTCCTTAGCACCTATCAGTTTGTGTTCACACACGATAGGTAGTTTAGCGGTAGGACCCAAGCCACACTGAAATACCTTGAGGGGGTACACAGGGCTCCGATGTGTTCCTGACTGGAAAATATTGGCTAAAGTCTCAGCTTTTAACATCAGCATGAGGGTCTAGCCAGTATGGTCAGTGGCATGTTATTGTGGTGCACCTTTTTTCAGTGATTTATGTATTCTTCTATTTTCATCCGCACATTATTTCACCTTGTGTAGGATGTTTTTGTGGTGCATGTGGTCCGCTGCTGGCATCCTCCATTGTATGCATTTTTGCTGAGGATTGTCGTTAGCAACAGTGGCGTTGCGAGGGGGGTGCGGGGGGTGCGGGCCGCACCGGGTGACACCAGTCTGATGGGGTGTCACCCGCCGGCCGCCGGAGTTCTCCTTGACTAACTTTAGGCAGGGCCGGCGCTTCCATAGAGGCAGGGGGGGGGGCTCTCTCCCTCCCCCTGTGCTGCTGCTGCCGCTGCCTCCGCCAATGAGAAGAGGGATGGGAGGAGTAGGGGAGGGGCTGTGGCCACTGCGCCACCAATGAAGAAAACTGACCTGTAATACAAATACAGGAGGCGGGTGCCGGAATCAAATAGCCGGCACCCGACCTCTATGACAGGGAGTGGCACCTGAGGGGTTAACTGCCACTGATCGCAGCCCCCTATCATAGAGGTCGGGTGCCGGCTATTTCATTCCGGCACCCGCCTCCTGTATTTGTATTAACATTGAGTGCGTCCCCCCCCAGTATAATAAACATTTTGTGCCCCCCCAGTATAATAAACATTTTGTGCACCCCGGCCCCCCCCCCCCCCCAGTATAATTAACATTGGTGGCGCAGTGGGAAGTGCCAATGAGGGTTAAAAAATAAATAAAAAATTAACTCACCTCCTCCAGTTGATCGCGCAGCTGCCGGTCTCCTGTTCTATCTTCAGGACCTGTGGTGACATCACTGAGCTAATCACATGGTCCATTACCATGGTGATGGATAATATGATGTACCATGTGATGACCACAGTGATGTCACCACAGGTCCTTTGACAGGTCCTGAAGATAGAACAGGAGACCGGCAGCTGCGCGATCAACTGGAGGAGGTGAGTTAATTTTTATTTATTTTTTTAACCCTCATTGGCACTTCCCACTGCGCCACCAATGTTTATTATACTGGGGGGGGGGGGCGGGGGGTGCACAAAATGTTTATTATACTGGGGGGGGGGCACAAAATGTTTATTATACTGGGGGGGCACAAAATGTTTATTATACTGGGGGGGGGCACAAAATGTTTATTATACTGGGGGGGGCACAAAATGTTTATTATACTGGGGGGGGGGCGCTCTCAATGTTTGATATACTGGGGGGGGGCGCTCTCAATGTTTATTATACTGGGGGCGCACTCAATGTTTATTATACTGGGGGGGCGCACTCAATGTTTATTATACTGGGGGGGCGCACTCAATGTTTATTATACTGGGGGGGCGCTCTCAATGTTTATTATACTGGGGGGCGCACTCAATGTTTATTATACTGGGGGGGGCGCACTCAATGTTTATTATACTGGGGGGGCGCACTCAATGTTTATTATACTGGGGGGGCGCACTCAATGTTTATTATACTGGGGGGGCGCACTCAATGTTTATTATACTGGGGGGCGCACTCAATGTTTATTATACTGGGGGGGCGCACTCAATGTTTATTATACTGGGGGGGCGCTCTCAATGTTTATTATACTGGGGGGGGGGCGCTCTCAATGTTTATTATACTGGGGGGGCGCACTCAATGTTTATTATACTGGGGGGGCGCACTCAATGTTTATTATACTGGGGGGCGCACTCAATGTTTATTATACTGGGGGGGCGCTCTCAATGTTTATTATACTGGGGGGGCGCTCTCAATGTTTATTATACTGGGGGGGCGCACTCAATGTTTATTATACTGGGGGGGCGCACTCAATGTTTATTATACTGGGGGGCGCACTCAATGTTTATTATACTGGGGGGGCGCACTCAATGTTTATTATACTGGGGGGGCGCTCTCAATGTTTATTATACTGGGGGGGGCGCTCTCAATGTTTATTATATTGACCTTCTACTATACATTCTGTATTCAGAATGCTATTATTTTCCCTTATAACCATGTTATAAGGGAAAATAACACAGTGAATAGACTTTCATCTTAGCAACCAAGCGTGAAAATCGCACCGCATCCACACTTGCTTGCGGATACAATGCGATTTTCACGCAGCCCCATTGACTTCTATGGGGCCTGCGTTGCATGAAAACGCACAACATAAAGCATGTTGCGATTTTCACGCAGCGCACAAGTGATGCGTGAAAATCACCGCTCATCTGCACAGCCCCATAGAAGTGAATGGGTCCGGATTCAGTGCGGGTGCAATGCGTTCACCTCACGCATTGCACCCGCGCAGAAATCTCACCCATGTGAAAGGGGCCTAAGGGTGAATAGGACAAGGGTTCCAGCCCCTAAGGGGGCTAATAGTAAGTAAAAATAAAACACAAACACTAAGGCTACTTTCACACTTGCGGTAGTGTGATGCGGCAAGCAGTTCCGTTGTCAGAACTGCCTGCCAGATCCGCCGATCTTGATGTGACTGAAAGCATTTATGAGATGCATCCGGATGCGGATCCGTCTCACAAATGCATTGCAAGAATGAATCCATGTCTCCGCTTGTGATGCGGACAGACGGATCCGTCTTGTATCTTTTTACACATTTTTACCGGCATGCGCAGACCCGAAGGACAGATCCTGCATTCCGGTATTTTGAATGCCGAATCTGGCACTAATACGTTCCTATGGGGAAAAATGACGGATCCGGCATTCAGGCATGTCTTCAGTTTTTTTCGCCGGAGATAAAACCGTAGCATGCTGCGGTTTTATCTTTTGCCTGATCAGTCAAAATGACTGAACTGAAAATATCCTGATGCTTCCTGGACGGATCGCTCTCCATTCAGAATGCAGGGGGATATGCCTGATCAGTTCTTTTCCGGTATAGAGCCCCTGTGACGGAACTCTATGCCGAAAAAGAAAAACGCTAGTGTGAAAGTACTCTAAAATATTAAGTTTAAATCCCCCCCTTTCCCAATTTTACATATAAAAAATATATACAATAAATAAACATATTACATAGCGCTGCGTCCGAAAAGTCCAAACTATTAAATTATTAAAAAATATCTCCTATGCGGTGAGCATTCGCCATTTTTTAGTCACCTTGTCACCCCAAAAAATAGGATAGGACTGTTCAATTATGGGCCGAACGTTTCATAAAATGCGAAATGCACGCAGCTTTTTTGCTTGGTATTGAGTATCGCAATACTTTTTTATGGTGATGAAAGCGAATCAAAATTTAGGTATTGAAACAACCCTACGCCGATCTGATCGGCGTAGTGTTGTCACGATACCAAAATTTTCATTCGGTTTTGATTTGGCGACTAAAAATGTAATTTGGCTCCTAAATTTTTCAGTTCAGGAGCCAATGGCTACCAGGTATTTTTTTTAGTCTGGAGCCCTGCTATCAGAGGCCGGCGCAGGCGGCGCAATGACGTCATCGCGCCGCCTGAGCCCTGAGCCCTGAGCCCTGAGCCGTACACAGCCAGAAGAGGCCTGCATCGCATCGCTGCCAAGGAGGTGTTTTTTTCCTTTTTTTTTTTTTTTTCTGTACAATACTGATGGCTAGTGGCACGATAGGAGAGGCCCTATGGCTAGTGGCACATGATAGGGGGGGCCGCCTATGGCTACTGGCACATGGTAGGGGGGCCCTATGGCTACTGGCACATGATAGGGGGGCCCTATGGCTACTGGCACATGATAGGGGGCCCTATGGCTACTGGCACATGATAGGGGGGGCGCCTATGGCTACTGGCACATGTTGATGGGGGGCTTAGGCTACTGGCACATGATTAAGGGGCATCTATGAGGGCACATTTCACTGGCACATTATTGGGGGACATCTATGGGGGCACTTCTTACTGGCACATTATTGGTGGCACTATAGGGGCATCTACTGAGGCCACAAAGAACGGTTATTTTATATGGGGGCTCTGTATAGGGGCATTTTATACTGGGACACATTGTGTTGGGTACTATGGGGAAGGGGGGAGAGGACTACTACGGGGCACTGAGAAGGGGTATTTTATGCTTACAAATTATGGGGGACACTGAGGGCATCTACTGGCGCACTATATATCGGGCATTTTATACTGGTACATTATGGGGGCACTAGGGGGGAGAGGAGCACTATGGGGGCATTTACTGGGGTCACTATATAGGGGTATTTTATACTGGCACATTATGGAGGCACTATGGGGACATTAGCTCAACTGGGGACATTAGAGGGGGGTATTTTTTGCACTGACACATTATAAGGAGAATTATTTCTACTGGGGGAAGGCATTATGGTGGGCGTTATTACTCCCCCATGGTATGACCCCCTAGTAGCAGCACCAGCCTCTCCCTGCTCTGCTATCCCTCTGCCCCTTCTCCAAATCCTTATTATGAAATCTTTCTCATTAGGATAAAACATCAGCTCCACCGAGCCCCCGGCCAAGTGTGGAAGTGGTGTCCGAGATCCCCAAGGGCCAAGCCAAGTAACTGTAAGTTTTCATATGAAATATGTTTGTTATACACATATAGCCTACACTGTCAGGTGTCACCCAGGGGGGGTGACACCATTTTCTACCGCTCCGGGTGACACCAGCCCTAGCAACGCCACTGGTTAGCAACGGATCCTAACCCGATTATAAACACGCTACAGTGCTTGGGGTTGAGCATTTCCTCCCATTTAGGCCACTTTATTCAGTGATTTTTCAGTATCTGGCAATGATGGTTCAGGTGAAATCCGGCAGGCTGTTCTTTCCCGGAACAGCCTGTCGGTTCAGGTTACCGGTGATGAAGTCTTTACATTTGTCAATTCTGCAATAGGGCATTTGCCCAACCTTACGATGATGCTTATTCTACAAATACTCAATGGGGTTGAGATCTCAGTATCCGGCCAGGCAGTCCATCAGAGACAATAGCCTTGAGTACTTGTTTCTTTACGCTTTGGAGAAGAGGAGGAGTTTGGAAAACAAGTATATATGCAGGGCCTCTGATCTCTTGAGAAGTCTTTAGGACGGAAATGTCAGCTGTTATTTTTCAGCTATTCAAGCCACCCTGTTGGCATGCTGATTTGCGTGTCATAACTAGAGATGAGCGAATTTTTTAACAAAATCACGGGAAAAATTTGGTTCGATACGAATATATTCATGGCGAATTACGTAAAAAAACAGCTATTTCATGGTTGCTGAGAGCCTTTATAGTGGTGTAGAACAGTGATGGCCAGTTCGCTGCGTTCGCCCGTGAACACATGCGAGCTGCAATCTTAACTCACCTGTGCCTGTGCGCGAGCCGGTCTGAAATGAAATGCAGTCACCGGGAGCAGGCAGTTCTGAGAACAGCCGCCGGGGGCCTTCATCGGGCTGTTCTCGGAACTGCCTGCACCCGGAGACCGCATTTGTTTCAGACCGGCTCGCGCACAGGCACAGGTAAGGACTTACCTGTGCATCGACGGACTTGTGAGTTAAGATGGCAGCTTGCATGTGTTCGCGGGCGAACACGGCGAACTGGCCATCACTGGTGTAGAACACTGTGCCTTGGAGTAACACTCATAGGGAGTCTGCTAGTGAAATAATACTGTGAGTCCGTATGACATGCAGATGACAGGCGTCGCTCTTAGAATCACTGCACACTTCACTTATATGGGCAGTCACGGGGCCAAAACTGACCAAATCACTCAAGTATGAACTCAGCCTTACAGGTCGATGTTAGCGTCAAGAAGAAGTGCACTCCTTTTACACCGTCGTCAGCTGATTCCACATAGATGTCTACAGAACCTGTTCTGTTAAATGCTTATACAAGTAGAGCCCCCGACAGAGTGGAGAGGGTGTCAGCAGTAAGTTTGTGTTGACGTCACTGATTAATTTGCCCTTCCTCTGATCCGCCAGAACAATAATCCACAAAAAACTGATGTTGTCTGTGGAGCATACGCCTTCACTCGGTCAACATTTGCTAAATAATCCATCAGTTTTGCTAATGCCCAAAAAAAAACGGGAAGGTGGGAACAGCATGAGGAGACCACAGAGTGGCCCAATGACAGGGTGTGGAGGTTGCGGCAGCATCAGCATGCCACATAGTGCACAATGACAGAGTCTGAAGGTAGTGGCAGCATGAGGAGACCACAGAGTGGCACAATGACAGTGTGGAGGTGGAGAAAGCATAAGGAGGCCAGAGAGTGGCACAATGACAGAGTCTGGAGGTGGCGGCAGTAGCAGCATCAGGAGAAGGCCACCGAGTGGCACAATGACAGAGTCTGAAGTTTGCAGCAGTATGAGGAGGCCACCGAGTGGCACAATGACAGAGTCTGGAGGTGGCGGCAGTATCAGGAGGCCACAGAGTGGCACAATGATAGAGTCTGGAGGTGGCAGCAGTATGAGGAAGCCACCGAGTGGCACAATGACAGAGCCTGGAGGTGGCAGCAGTAGCAGCATCAGGAGAAGGCCACTGAGTGGCACAATGACAGAGTCTGGAGTTTGCAGCAGTATAAGGAGGCCACAGAGTGGCAAGGTGACATAGTGTGGAGGTGGCAGCAGCATGGGGAGGCCACACAGTGGCACAATGACAAAGCGTGGAGGTGGTGGCAGCAGCAGCATCAGGAGGAGGCCACAGGGTGGCACAATGACCGAGTGTGGAGGTGGCGGCAGCATCAGGAGACCACAGAGTGGCAAGTTGACAGTGTGGAGGTGGCAGCAGCATGAGGAGGTCACAGTATGAGGAGGCCACAGAGTGGCACAATGACAGAGTGTGGAAGTGGCAGCAGCATCAGGAGGAGGCCACAGGGTGGCACAATGACTGAGTGTGGAGGCGGCAGAAGCATCAGGAGACCACACAGTGGCAAGGTGACATAGTGTGGATGTGGCAGTAGCATGAGGCGGCCACAGCATGAGGAGGCCACAGAGTGGCACAACGACGAGAAATTGCGGAGGTGGCAGCAGCATGAGGGGGTCAGAGAGTGGCACGACCAGGAGAGATTGGCCGCTTCGTCTATTCATTTATATGGAATATGAAACAGAACAGAAGGTTAAAATGTCTCAACTTTATAAACTGTTGCCTAAAACACAATTTAATAATACACGTTCTCCGGCACAAAAGGCTTGGCAAATTGATGGTCTGTGAATTTCCCTCAAAGATTGGAATAATATATTGGCAAATTTAAGTTGACTTTTTTATCATTTTAATCAAGATTTGGTTCAATTTAATACTCAATATTTAATAAATGTAATGATAAAATTAAAGTGTTGCCTAAGACAGGAGAGAAACCGCCAGTCTTCTGTTTATTCAACGACACGGTTACAATGGAGAAAGCATTCCGAAAAACTATTTCTCTCCACTTGGAGACAAATCCTGTCAAGATTGATGCAAGTGCAGTATCGGCTGCTCATCGACCCAGATACTTCTGGGGGAACCTGCCTGGCATGAACAGGCCCCTAATAGCTACAGACAATGAGAAAACAAAGCGTCAAGATAGCTTTGAGCCCGGAAGAGTCGCGAAGTTCATCAAGATATGTCACTATAGATTTTACTGCATATAACTGCAGCGCTGAACGCTGAATAAAATTTGTTTTTCGACCGAAATACGTCAATAAAGATTTTACTGCATATAACTACAGCGCTGAACACTAAATAAAATTCGTTTTTTGACCGAAATACGTCAATATAGATTTTACCGCATATAACTGCAGTGCTGAATGCTGAATAAAATTAGTTTTTTGACCGAAATACGTCAAAAAAGATTTTACCACATATAACGGAGCACGGAGATGGACAGGGTCTTTGGATTCCCCCGCTCTATACAGACGTCTCAAAAATGAACTGCTGCTCCCGACAGCAGCTCCTGGGAAGGTCATGGAGCGTCCCAGTCATCCGGCATCTATTCGCCCCGCTGAAGGATTATTTTGAAAGTGTGTAGAAGCGACACGGGGACCCCACGCTGCAAATTTATCATCGAGACATCATGGAGATTTTACCGCATATAACCACAGCGCTGACCGCTGAATAAATTTAGTTTTTTGACTGAAATACTTCAATGAAGATTTTGCCACATATCACTGCCGCCGACGTGAACTGAGAATGTATTTTTCTTTTTGCACTGAAATAGGCCACTAAACGCTTTCAAGACATATAATTGCCGCCGACGTGAACTGAGAATGTATTTTTCTTTTTGTACTGAAATAGGCCACTAAATGCTTTCAAGACATATAACTGCCACCGCCGTGAACTGAGAATGTATTTTTCTTTTTGTACTGAAATACAAAATAACACATATAACCGCCGCACTGACTGCTACCGCCGCTACTTCCGTGAACCCCTGCACAAGTACTTCCCGGGTAAGTAGGCTGCTGCGAAGCAGGTGGTCTACCCCGGGCATGTTTGGCTCCCGGCCTCCCACTGCCACCCTGCTGACTCCAAGGCATGATTTCAACATATATAACCGCCGACGTGAACTGAGAATATATTTTTCTTTTTGTACTGAAATAGGCCACTAAACCCTTTTGCCACAAATTACTGCAGCAGTGAAGTGCGTATATTTTTTTCTTTCTATGATGAAATAGGCCACTAAATGCTTTTGCCACAAATAAAAGCACCAGTGAAGTGCGTTATTATTTTTCTTTCTATGCTGAAATAGGCCAGTAAACGCTTTCAAGACATATAACTGCAGAAGTGAACTGAGAATATATTTTTCCTTTTTATACTGAAATAAGCTAGTAAATGCTTTTAGCAGAAATAAATGCACCAGTAAAGTGCATATATATTTTTCTTTCTGTACTGAAATAGGCCACTAAATTATTTTACGAATAAATGCAACAGTGAAGTGCGTATATATGTTTCCTTTTTGTACTGAAATAGGACACTGAACCCTTTCACCACATATAACTGCAGAAGTAAAATGCGTATATACTTTTCCTTTTTGTACTGAAATAGGCCACTAAACTGTTTCTACACAAATAACTGCAGAAGTGAAATGCATATATAATGTTCTTTTTCCACAGATATACCGTAAGCCACTAAAGGCTTTTCAACATAGCACTTGCACCCCAAATTGCTAGAATGCCAGAACTGTATAATGGCTATTTGGATCCCCAAATAATGTTGTTTTTTTTTCACAATGAAGTTTTTATAGCAATGTCCCAAGCGACTTCAGATGTCTACTAAGATGCTGTGAAATGATTCCTCCCTATTCTTTCCCTGCAATTATAAATCTTTTTTTTCAGTTTTTTTTTTCACAATGAGGTTTTTCCAATTGCTGTCCCTAGCGCCTTCTCACGTCTGTCCCTAGCGCCTTCTCACGTCTGTCCCTGTACTCTGAACGTTAGAAAATGTCTGACTCTAAGATGGCCGCCGTATTTATAGGGCTGTGACATTACAGGGCTTGCTGGCTGCTGATTGGCTGCATGCATTATGGGTCAGCCCGCCTTCCCAGAGTTCCTTGTATCATGTCCTCACACGTGTAGCCGCCATTTTAGTAAAAATTGTGCTTCGTTACCACGAAGCGCAAGGAAATTTGCTTTCGTTGCGAATCAAATCTTTCATGAAATTCAGATCGAATTCCACTTCGTCTGATTGGATTCGCTCATCTCTAGTCATAACATTTTTGGCTTCAATCATAATTCCATAATTACCCCTAGTTGCTAATTTTTCTCATTTAGGCATATCCCTCCCAGTAATACATGCTATGTCTGAGGTTGTATATTCAGAATGATGCTGTCTTCACTAGCTCTCATGTATAAGCACAGCTTCTTCCCTATACCTCTTTCTCCTTCTACAGCCCAAGAGGGGTCTCTTCTCTGTTTTGCTGTCACTGATGCTGAGAAGTTTGGTTGATCCCCCTCTCTCCCTGCAGAGTCTGTGTATTGATCGAAAAAGTGTTTGGCTGGTTCCAGGGCTGGTTTTAGACAAAATGTGGCCCTGGGCAAAATTGGGGGCCCAAATATTGAATTAATGTACTAAAAACACAGTCCGACGTACAACATCTGACACTCCCGCCGATCAACTGTTTGAGCAGATGGCGCGTGCTGTCCACTGCTGCTGTCCCATAGACATACAGCAGTGAGCAGAAAGAGAAAGGAGACGGCACATGCGCACAGCGCACGCCGTCTCCTCAAACAGCTGATCGGCAGGGGTGTCGGGTGCCCCTACAGTACCCTAGTAGTAATAATATAACCATAATGCTCCCAGTGGCTCTGATGTCCCCCTGTAGTGCTCCCCACTAGTTCCAATATATAATGCTCCCCCCATAGTGCCAGTATATATATGTAATGTATCCCGTAGTGCCAGTATATAATGCTCCTCCATTCCTCCCCAGTAGTGCAAGGTATATATAATGATCTCCTTCCCTGGTGCCCCCAGCAGTGCGGACATTTAGTATAAAAAATAAAAAAACACCTCACTTCCATTTTCCCCGCTGCTGTAGGTGATGCAGACTACAGTTTTATCTGAGACCCAGCGCAGGAGGTCGCACTGATGTCATTGCGGCTTCTTGCGCTGTTCTAATGCTTCACAGGCTTGAGGCTTGTGAATTTGGAAGGCCATGAGTACTTTATGGGTAGCGAAGTGGCGCCCTAGGCGGATGACTACCCTCCCCTATCCATCGTCCCGGCCCTAATTCAGAGCACATTACCGCAGGAGGTATAACAGGAGAGAACAATAACTCCCAGCCTATGTCTAAGTCATTATTATTTAATATCAGAGCACATTACAGGAGGTTGTATAAGAGGGTTGGACTATAACTCCCAGCATGTTCAAGCCCTTATTATGTATTATTAGAGTACATTATAAAAGGAAGTATAAGAGAAGAGGACTACAACTCCCAGCATATCCAGGGTGTAATGTACCCTGATATTACATAATAATGGCCTGGACATGCCGAGAGTTGTAGTCATCTCCTATTTTACCTCCTCTTGTAATGTACCCTTATATCACATAACAAGCTGGAGATGCTGGAAGTTTTAGTCCTCTCCTCATACCTCATCTTGTAATGTACTCTGATATTACATAACAGGAGGTATAAGAGGAGAGGACTCAAACTCCCAGCACTTACATTGAAGCCTTCACTTCTTCCCATGCATCACTGGTCTTCTTCTTCATTACTTTACTGCACTGCTTAGCTCCGCCTCTTATTCTGGTCACATGATGCTGAGGTCATCGCAGGTCCTTCATCCCCCTCTTCTCTGCTGAGCTCCGCATCCTGCAAGTGACATCATGGCAGGTCCTACAGCTCCAGTAGAAGAGTGTTGCTGGTGTCCGGAGCTGTCAGTTTGCAGAGCAGCACTGTGGTAATGATTTGTGTTATGTGTGCAGGGAGGGGGGCCTTACACTGCATTGTAAAGTGCAGTGTCAGGAATCATCCTGTTATGTCTTTTTAGTTCAGACTGTCTTGCCCTTAAGTTTTCCCTCAGTTAAAATGGTGGATTGTGTCTCAGCTGGGTGCCATCTTACTTCCTGTATCATATATAAACCCCTCAAGTCTGTTACTCATTGCTTGAGTATTGTGTTTTAGCTCATGCTTATGCAGTCGTCTCCTGGAATTGCTCTCTGGTTTGTGCCTTCTCCTTGCAGTTTACCCTGCTACTCCTGGACACCTGCTGACCGCTCGCTAGGTTTCCCCCTGACCTCTCGTCTGGATCCCTGCCTTCATCAGCATTCCTGCTACCTCCTGTTCAAGACTACGGTGCCTCCTGTGTTTAGGCCTTGTCCCTGCCACTGGATTCCACCAGTATTCCACTAGTATCGTGACAGAATACTCAAGCCTAAAATGGAGTCCGCCGGGACTGGGAGTTCAGAGGTTCGCATTAAGCAACTGCAGACAGCTATGGCTAATATGCGCACCGAGATGCAGACTTAAAAAACTAAATATGATGCCTTTGAAGGACAGACTTCTCACAACATCCAAATTTATGGACAAGCGATTCAAGAGCTACGTGGTACCGTGCAGATATTATCTGACCGGATAGTCCACTTGGAGAATCGAGTTTCTGTACCACCCGCTACAGTGCGTGCAATGACCCCTAAGTTACCACCATTCAGATTTGGCAGGACCGCAACAAATTCTATACTTTGATGCACATTTAACTCAGTTTCCTACTGATAGATCTAAAGTTTTATGTATTATTATGCTGCTGACACATAAAGCCATTGCCTGGGCTAGTACGTTGATTGAGACTCAAGACGCCCGGCTAAATCACTTAGAGGACTTTGTCGATGCCATGAGTCAAATGTTTGATGACCCCAATCGAGGTGCTACAGCTCAGTGGCGTTGCTAGGGCTGGTGTCACCCGGTGCGGTAGAAAATGGTGTCACCCCCCCCGGGTGACACCTGACAGTGTAGGCTATATGTATATAACAAACATATTTCATATGAAAACTTACAATTACTTGGCTTGGCCCTTGGGGATCTCGGACGCCACTTCCACACTTGGCCGGGGGCTCGGCGGAGCTGATGTTGTGTTTTATCCTAATGAGAAAGATTTCATAATAAGTATTTGGAGAAAGGGCAGAGGGATAGCAGAGCAGGGAGAGGCTGGTGCTGCTACTAGGGGGCTCATACCATGGGGGAGTAATAAAGCCCACCATAATGCCCCCCCAGTAGAAATAATTCTCCTTATAATGTGTCAGTGCAAAAAATACCCCCTGTAATGTCCCCAGTTGAGCTAATGTCCCCATAGTGCCTCCATAATGTGCCAGTATAAAATATATAGTGACCCCAGTAAATGCCCCCATAGTGCTCCTCTCCCCCCTAGTGCCCCCATAATGTACCAGTATAAAATGCCCGATATATAGTGCGCCAGTAGATGCCCTCAGTGTCCCCCATAATTTGTAAGCATAAAATACCCCTTCTCAGTGCCCCGTAGTAGTCCTCTCCCCCCTTCCCCATAGTACCCAACACAATGTGTCCCAGTATAAAATGCCCCTATACAGAGCCCCCATATAAAATAACCGTTCTTTGTGGCCTCAGTAGATGCCCCTATAGTGCCACCAATAATGTGCCAGTAAGAAGTGCCCCCATAGATGTCCCCTAATAATGTGCCAGTGAAATGTGCCCTCATAGATGCCCCTTAATCATGTGCCAGTAGCCTAAGCCCCCCATCAACATGTGCCAGTAGCCATAGGCGCCCCCCCTATCATGTGCCAGTAGCCATAGGGCCCCTCTATCATGTGCCAGTAGCCATAGGGCCCCTCTATCATGTGCCAATAGCCATAGGGCCCCCTATCATGTGCCAGTAGCCATAGGGCCCCCCTATCATGTGCCAGTAGCCATAGGGCCCCTCTATCATGTGCCAGTAGCCATAGGGCCTCTCCTATCATGTGCCAGTAGCCATAGGGCCTCTCCTATCATGTGCCAGTTGCCATAGGGCCCCCCTATCATGTGCCAGTAGCCATAGGGCCCCTCTATCATGTGCCAGTAGCCATAGGGCCTCTCCTATCATGTGCCACTAGCCATCAGTATTGTACAGAGAAAAAAAAAAAAAAAAGGAAAAAAACACTTACCTCTTTGGCAGCGATGCGATGCAGGCCTCTTCTGGCCTGTGTCCCGCGCTGTGTACGGCTCAGGGCTTAGGCGGCGCGATGACGTCAGACTAAAAAAAATACCTAGTAGCCATTGGCTCTTGAACTGAAAAATTTAGGAGCCAAATTAAATTTTTAGTCGCCAAATCAAAACCGAATGAAAATTTTGGTATCGTGACAACGCTACGCCGATCAGATCGGCGTAGGGTTGTTTCAATACCAAAATTTTCATTCGCTTTCATCACCATAAAAAAGTATTGCGATACTCAATACCAAGCAAAAAAGCTGCGTGCATTTCGCATTTTATGAAACGTTCGGCCCATAATAGAACAGTCCTATCCTATTTTTTGGGGTGACAAGATGACTAAAAAATGGCAAATGCTCACCGCATAGGAGATATTTTTTAATAATTTAATAGTTTGGACTTTTCGGACGCAGCGCTATGTAATATGTTTATTGTATATATTTTTTATATGTAAAATTGGGGGGATTTAAACTTAATATTTTAGAGTACTTTCACACTAGCGTTTTTCTTTTTCGGCATAGAGTTCCGTCACAGGGGCTCAATACCGGAAAAGAACTGATCCGTCATATCCCCATGCATTCTGAATGGAGTAATCCGTCCAGGATGCATCAGGATGTCTTCAGTTCAGTTATTTTGACTGATCAGGCAAAAGAGAAAACCGCAGCATGCTACGGTTTTATCTCCGGCGAAAAAAACAGAAGACTTGCCTGAACGCCGGATCCGGCATTTTTTCCCATAGGAACGTATTAGTGCCAGATCCGGCATTCAAAATACCGGAATGCAGGATCCGTCCTTCCGGTCTGCGCAGGCCGGTAAAAATGTGTAAAAAGATACAAGACGGATCCGTCTGTCCGCATCACAAGCGGAGACATGGATTCATTCTTGCAATGCATTTGTGAGACGGATCCGCATCCGGATGCATCTCATAAATGCTTTCAGTCACATCAAGATCGGCGGATCCGGCAGGCAGTTCTGACAACGGAACTGCTTGCCGCATCACACTACCGCAAGTGTGAAAGTAGCCTTAGTGTTTGTGTTTTATTTTCACTTACTATTAGCCCCCTTAGGGGCTGGAACCCTTGTCCTATTCACCCTTAGGCCCCTTTCACATGGGTGAGATTTCTGCGCGGGTGCAATGCGTGAGGTGAACGCATTGCACCCGCACTGAATCCGGACCCATTCACTTCTATGGGGCTGTGCAGATGAGCGGTGAATTTCACGCATCACTTGTGCTCTGCGTGAAAATCGCAACATGCTTTATGTTGTGCGTTTTCATGCAACGCAGACCCCATAGAAGTTAATGGGGCTGCGTGAAAATCGCATTGTATCCGCAAGCAAGTGCGGATGCGGTGCGATTTTCACGCTTGGTTGCTAAGATGAAAGTCTATTCACTGTGTTATTTTCCCTTATAACATGGTTATAAGGGAAAATAATAGCATTCTTTAATACAGAATGCATAGTAGAAGGTCAATATAATAAACATTGAGTGCGCCCCCCCAGTATAATAAACATTGAGAGCGCCCCCCCAGTATAATAAACATTGAGTGCGCCCCCCAGTATAATAAACATTGAGTGCGCCCCCCCAGTATAATAAACATTGAGAGTGCCCCCCCAGTATAATAAACATTGAGAGCGCCCCCCCAGTATAATAAACATTGAGAGCACCCCCCAGTATAATAAACATTGAGAGCGCCCCCCCAGTATAATAAACATTGAGAGCACCCCCCCAGTATAATAAACATTGAGTGCGCCCCCAGTATAATAAACATTGAGAGCGCCCCCCCAGTATAATAAACATTGAGTGCGCCCCCCCAGTATAATAAACATTGAGAGCACCCCCCCAGTATAATAAACATTGAGAGCGCCCCCCCCAGTATAATAAACATTGAGTGCGCCCCCCCAGTATAATATACATTGAGTGCGCCCCCCCAGTATAATAAACATTGAGTGCGCCCCCCCAGTATATCAAACATTGAGAGCGCCCCCCCAGTATAATAAACATTGAGAGCGCCCCCCCAGTATAATAAACATTGAGAGCGCCCCCCAGTATATAATAAACATTGAGTGCACCCCCCAGTATAATAAACATTGAGTGCACCCCCCAGTATAATAAACATTGAGTGCGCCCCCCAGTATAATAAACATTGTAAGCACCCCCCCAGTATAATAAACATTGAGTGAGCCCCCCCAGTATAATAAACATTGAGTGCGCCCCCCCAGTATAATAAACATTGAGAGTGCCCCCCCAGTATAATAAACATTGAGAGCGCCCCCCCCAGTATAATATACATTGAGAGCGCCCCCCCAGTATAATATACATTGAGAGCGCCCCCCCCAGTATATCAAACATTGAGAGCGCCCCCCCCCCAGTATAATATACATTGAGAGCGCCCCTCCCCCACAGTATAATAAACATTGAGTGCGGCCACCCCCCCAGTATAATATACATTGAGAGCACCCCCCCAGTATATCAAACATTGAGAGCGCCCCCCCAGTATAATATACATTGAGAGCGCCCCCCCCAGTATATCAAACATTGAGAGCGCCCCCCCAGTATAATATACATTGAGAGCGCCCCCCCAGTATAATAAACATTGAGTGCGGCCAGCCCCCCAGTATAATATACATTGAGAGCGCACCCCCCAGTATAATAAACATTGAGTGCGGCCAGCCCCCCAGTATAATATACATTGAGAGCGCCCCCCCCAGGATAATAAACATTGAGTGCGGCCACCCCCCCCAGTATAATATACATTGAGAGCGCCCCCCCCCCCAGTATAATAAACATTGAGTGCGGCCACCCCCCCCCCCAGTATAATATACATTGAGTGCGGCCCCCTCCCAGTATAATAAACATTGGTGGCGCAGTGGGAAGTGCCAATGAGGGTTAAAAAAATAAATAAAAATTAACTCACCTCCTCCAATTGATCGCGCAGCTGCCGGTCTCCTGTTCTATCTTCAGGACCTGTGAAAGGACCTGTGGTGACATCACTGTGGTCATCACATGGTACATCATATGATCCATCACCATGGTAATGGACCATGTGATTAGCTCAGTGATGTCACCACAGGTCCTGAAGATAGAACAGGAGACCGGCAGCTATGCGATCAACTGGAGGAGGTGAGTTCATTTTTTATTTATTTTTTTAACCCTCATTGGCACTTCCCACTGCGCCACCAATGTTTATTATACTTGGGGGGGGGGGTGCACAAAATGTTAATTATACTGGGGGGGGTGCACAAAATGTTTATTATACTGGGGAGGGGGGGGGCGCACTCAATGTTAATACAAATACAGGAGGCGGGTGCCGGAATGAAATAGCCGGCACCCGACCTCTATGATAGTGGGGCTGCGATCAGTGGCAGTTAACCCCTCAGGTGCCGCTCCCTGTCATAGAGGTCGGGTGCCGGCTATTTGATTCCGGCATCCGCCTCCTGTATTTGTATTACAGGTCAGTTTTCTTCATTGGTGGCGCAGTGGCCACAGCCCCTCCCCTCCTCCTCCCATCCCTCTTCTCATTGGCGGAGGCAGCGGCAGCAGCAGCACAGGGGGAGGGAGAGAGCCCCCCCCCCTGCCTCTATGGAAGCGCCGGCCCTGCCTAAAGTTAGTTAGTTAAGGAGAACTCCGGCGGCCGGCGGGTGAGCCTATGCAAGTAGATTCCATACTAAGGGTACTTTCACACTTGCGGCAGAAGATTCTGGCAGGCAGTTGCGTCGCCGGAAGTGCCTGCCGGATCTGTCAAAACACATGCAAACTGATGGCATTTGTCAGATGGATCAGGATCCTGATCCGTATGACAAATGCATTGAAATGCCGGATCCGTCTTTCCGGTGTCATCCAGAAAAACGGATCTGGCATTTATTTTTTTCACATTTTTTGCGGTCTTAGCATGCGCAGACTGCAATGCCGGATCCTTACCAGACAAATGGAAGACAACTTTTAGGTCACGTTATGGACATTTCGAATATCTTGTTATGCCTTTTGATCTTTGCAATGCCCCGGTCACTTTTCAACATCTCGTCAATGATATCTTCAGAGATCTTCTGGACCAGTTTGTACTCATCTATTTGGACGATATCTTGATCTTCTCTAACTCTATGGAAGAACATCAGAGACACGTGAGACTCATTTTGGAACGTCTAAGAAAGAAGCAACTTTACATTAAGATTGAAAAATGTGAATTACACCAAACTGAGATCCAATTCCAGAGAAATATCTTGGCAAAAGACAACATTTCCCATTTTTTTATACAAAGTTGGCATTTGACCAAGATATTTATCTCTCCCAGCATGGGTATATGTAAAATGACACCCCAAAACACATTCCCCAACTTCTCCTGAGTACGGTGATACCACATGTGTGACACTTTTGTGCAGCCAAGGTGGGCAAAGGGGCACACATTCCAAAGAGCACCTTTCGGATTTCACAGGGCATTTTTTTTACACATTTTGATTGCAAACTACTTCTCACGCATATGGGCCCCTAAAATGCCAGGGCAGTATAACTACCCCACAAGTGACCCCATTTTGGAAAGAAGACACCCCAAGGTATTCCGTGAGGGGCATGGCGAGTTCCTAGAATTTTTTATTTTTTGTCACAAGTTAGTGGAATATGAGACTTTGTAAGAAAAAATAAATAAATAAAAAATCATCATTTTCCGCTAACTTGTGACAAAAAAATTAAAAATTCTAGGAACTCGCCATGCCCCTCACGGAATACCTTGGGGTGTCTTCTTTCCAAAATGGGGTCACTTGTGGGGTAGTTATACTGCCCTGGCATTCTAGGGGCCCTAATGTGTGGTAAGTAGATTGAAATCAAAATGTGTAAAAAATGACCTGTGAAATCCTAAAGGTGCTCTTTGGAATGTGTGCCCCTTTGCCCACCTAGGCGGCAAAAAAGTTTCACACATGTGGTATCACTGTACTCAGGAGAAGTTGGGGAATGTGTTTTGGGGTGTCATTTTACATATACCCATGCTGGGTGAGAGAAATATCTTGGCAAAAGACAACTTTTCCCATTTTTTTATACAAAGTTGGCACTTGACCAAGATATTTCTCTCACCCAGCATGGGTATATGTAAAATGACACCCCAAAACACATTCCCCAACTTTTCCTGAGTACGGCGATACCACATGTGTGGCACTTTTTTGCAGCCTAGATGCGCAAAGTGGCCCAAATTCCTTTTAGGAGGGCATTTTTAGACATTTGGATCCCAGACTTCGTCTCACGCTTTCGGGCCCCTAAAAAGCCAGGGCAGTATAAATACCCCACATGTGACCCCATTTTGGAAAGAAGACACCCCAAGGTATTCAATGAGGGGCATGGAGAGTTCATCGAAATTTATTTTTTTTGGCACAAGTTAGCGGAAATTGATTTTTTGTTTGTTTTCTTCTCACAAAGTCTCCCTTTCCGCTAACTTGGGACAAAAATTAAAATCTTTCATGGACTCAATATGCCCCTCACGGAATACCTTGGAGTGTCTTCTTTCCGAAATGAGGTCACATGTGGGGTATTTATACTGCCCTGGCATTTTAGGGGCCCTAAAGCGTGAGAAGAAGCCTGGAATATAAATGTCTAAAAAATATTACGCATTTGGATTCCGTGAGGGGTATGTTCATGTGAGATTTTATTTTTTTGACACAAGTTAGTGGAATATGAGACTTTGTAAGAAAAAAATATAATAATAATGTCCGCTAACTTGGGCCAAAAAAATGTCTGAATGGAGCCTTACAGGGGGGTGATCAATGACAGGGGGGTGATCAGGGAGTCTATATGGGGTGATCACCCCCCTGTCATTGATCACCCCCCTGTAAGGCTCCATTCAGATGTCCGTATGTGTTTTGCAGATCCGATCCATGTATCCGTGGATCCGTAAAAATCATACGGACGTCTGAATGGAGCCTTACAGGGGGGTGATCAATGACAGGGGGGGTGATCAATGACAGGGGGGTGAACAGGGAGTCTATATGGGTGATCACCCCCCTGTAAGGCTCCATTCAGACGTCCTTATGTGTTTTGCGGATCCGATCCATGTATCCGTGGATCCGTAAAAATCATACGGACGTCTGAATGGAGCCTTACAGGGGGGTGATCAATGACAGGGGGGGTGATCAGGGAGTCTATATGGGTGATCACCCCCCTGAAATTGATCACCCCCCTGTAAGGCTCCATTCAGACGTCCGTATGTGTTTTGCGGATCCGATCCATGTATCCGTGGATCCGTAAAAATCATACGGACGTCTGAATGGAGCCTTACAGGGGGGTGATCAATGACAGGGGGTGATCAGGGAGTCTATATGGGTGATTACCCCCCTGAAATTGATCACCCCCCCTGTAAGGCTCCATTCAGACGTCCGTATGTGTTTTGCGGATCCGATCCATGTATCCGTGGATCCGTAAAAATCATACGGACGTCTGAATGGAGCCTTACAGGGGGGTGATCAATGACAGGGGGGTGATCAGGGAGTCTATATGGGTGATCACCCCCCTGTCATTGATCACCCCCCTGTAAGGCTCCATTCAGACGTCCGTATGTGTTTTGCGGATCCGATCCATGTATCCGTGGATCCGTAAAAATCATACGGACGTCTGAATGGAGCCTTACAGGGGGGTGATCAATGACAGGGGGGTGATCAATGACAGGGGAGTGATCAGGGAGTCTATATGGGTGATCACCCCCTGTCATTGATCACCCCCCTGTAAGGCTCCATTCAGACGTCCGTATGTGTTTTGCGGATCCGATCCATGTAACCGTGGATCCGTAAAAATCATACGGACGTCTGAATGGAGCCTGACAGGGGGGTGATCAATGACAGGGGGGGTGATCAGGGAGTCTATATGGGGTGATCATGGGTGATCAGGGGTTCATAAGGAGTTAATAAGTGACAGGGGCGGTGTAGTGTAGTGTAGTGGTGTTTTGTGGTACTTTACTGAGCTACCTGTGTCCTCTGGTGGTCGATCCAAGCAAAAGGGACCACCAGAGGACCAGGTAGCAGGTATATTAGACGCTGTTATCAAAATAGCGTCTAATATACCTGTTAGGGGTTAAAAAAATCGCATCTCCAGCCTGCCAGCGAACGATCGCCGCTGGCAGGCTAGAGATCCTGTCTCTTACCTTCCGATCCTGTGAACGCGCACGCCTGTGTGCGCGCGTTCACAGGAAATCTCGCTTCTCGCGAGATTACGCACGGATGCGTCCAGGAGGAATAAA
This sequence comes from Bufo gargarizans, assembly GCF_014858855.1. Lineage (NCBI taxonomy): Eukaryota > Metazoa > Chordata > Amphibia > Anura > Bufonidae > Bufo > Bufo gargarizans. The sequence continues at coordinate 326,927,092 of NC_058084.1, forward strand.
TCAACCGCCTCCCGGACGCATCCGTGCGTTACATGGTCGGGAGGCGGTTAAATTGCTCATAAAATGTGATCTTATCTTCATCTAAGTCACAACAATAGACAATCACAGTCTGCTTAAACTAATAACACACAAATAATTAAATATTACCATGTTTTTATTAAACACACTGTGTAAACATTCACAGTGCAGGTGGAAAAAGTATGTGAACCCCTAGACTAATGACATCTCCAAGAGCTAGTTGGAGTGAGGTGTCAGCCAACTGGAGTCCAATCAATAAAATGAGCTTGGAAGTGTTGGTTACAGCTGCCCTGCCCTATAAAAAACACACACCAGTTCTGGGTTTGCTTTTCACAAGAAGCATTGCCTGATGTGAATGATGCCTCGCACAAAAGAGCTCTCAGAAAACCTACGATCAAGAATTGTTGACTTGCATAAAGCTGTAAAGGGTTAGAAAAGTATCTCCAAAAGCCTTGCTGTTCATCAGTCCACGGTAAGCACTGCTGCTACTCTCCCTAGGAGTGGCCATCCTGTAAAGATGACTGCAAGAGCACAGCGCAGACTGCTCAATGAGGTGAAGAAGAATCCTAGAGTGTCAGCTAAAGACTTACAAAAGTCTCTGGCATATGCTAACATCCCTGTTAGCGAATCTACGATATGTAAAACACTAAACAAGAATGGATTTCATGGGAGGATACCACAGAGGAAGCCACTGCTGTCTACAAAAAACACTGCTGCACGTTTACAGTTTGCACAAGAGCACCTGGATGTTCCACAGCAGTACTTGCAAAATATTCTGTGGACAGATGAAACCAAAGTTGAATTGTTTGGAAGAAACACACAACACTAGGTGTGGAGAAAAAGAGGCACAGCACATCAACATCAAAACCTCATCTCAACTGTGGAGTATGGTGGTGGGGGCATCATGGTTTGGGGCTGCTTTGCTGTGTCAGGGCCTGGACGGATTGCAATCATCAAAGGAAAAATAAATTCACAAGTTTATCAAGACATTTTGCAGGAGAACTTAAGGCCATCTGTCCACCAGATGAAGCTCAACAGAAGATGGATGTTGCAACAGGACAACGACCCAAAGCATAGAAGTAAATCAACAACAGAATGGCTTAAACAGAAGAAAATATGCCTTCTGGAGTGGCCCAGTCAGAGTCCTGACCTCAACCCGACTGAGATGCTGTGGCATGACCTCAAGAAAGCGATTCACACCAGACATCCCAAGAATATTGCTGAACTGAAACAGTTCTGTAAAGAGAATGGTCAAGAATTACTCCTGACCGTTGTGCACGTCTGATCTGCAACTACAGGAAACGTTTGGTTGAAGTTATTGCTGCCAAAGGAGCTTCAACCGGTTATTAAATCCAAGGGTTCACATATTTTTTCTACCTGCACTGTGAATGTTTACATGGTGTGTTCAATAAAAACATGGTAACATTTAATTCTTTGTGTGTTATTAGTTTAAGCAGACTGTGATTATCTATTGTTGTGACTTAGATGAAGTGTAGAAATCCATATCATTCCAAAGGGTTCACATAATTTTTCTTGCTACTGTATATAATTTCACCTCAATGGTCTACACATGGACTCTAGCAAGATTAAAGCCATAGTAGACTGGCCTACTCCCAGGAGCATAAAAGATGTTCAAAGTGGGGGCGTGGCCTAAGCATGCACATTTCAGAGCTCCCGGACCCTTGGCAATGATGGTCAGACATTCGGGCCGCCATGCAGGGGTCGAGTGGAGGGGGAACGCGTGGGAACGGCATTCCTGCACTTTTTTCATGGCAGGAACGCCATTCCCTTTCAGCCTCAAGCCAGGAGAACGTGGGGGGGCGGAGACGGAGCAGAGGCGAGGCCCTGCGTGAAGCGCACTGTGCAGGGCAGGCTAAGGGAGGAGGAGCAGCTTCAGTTGAGAAGACGGAAGTAGAGGAAGCTGTCTGTGCAGTGCTGCTGCCTGCAACTGCCTCACTGTGACTCCTTTCATGGTGCCCCGCCCCCTACTGACATCATCTCCTTCACTTCTTCTGTCTGCCAGATACGCTGCGAGTATGTTCAGTCACTTCAGGCAGAGCGTTTGCAGCTGACACATAGCTACCAGATCATTTAGAATGTCTTTCAGAAAAGTATGTCCTGGGATTTGAACTCACGACCTCAACACATCAGAGGAAGGCATTTACCCTCACAGCCATGAAAGCTGCCTAGGTAGTTGCTTAAGTTTGTCACTTGCCTAAGGGAGGCAATAGCTACGCCCCTGCTCACCGCCACCTTCCTGGTCCTCGGCTGTTGGCTGTGAGGAGCAGGAGAGGTAAGTGTAAGTTTATTTATTTTATTTTATACTAAAGGCGTATAGGCTGAATGGAGAGGCACTGACTGGAGGCTGGTGGAGGGGGCACTCGGGGCTGGTGGATGGGGCAGCACTGGGTGCTAGTGAATGGGGCAACACTGGGTGCTAGTGAATGGGGCCCTGGGGGCTGGTAAGAGGCACTGGGGGGCTAATGTAGAGGCACTGGGGGGCTAATGTAGAGGCACTGGGGGGCTAATGTAGAGGCACTGAGGGCTGATATAGAGGACTGGGGGCTGATGAGAGGCACTGGGGGGCTGATGAGAGGTACTGGGGGGCTGATGAGAAGTACTGGGGGGCTGATGAGAGGCACTGGGGGGCTGATGAGAGGCACTGGGGGGCTGATGAGAGGCACTGGGGGGCTGATGAGAGGCACTGGGTGCTGATGAGAGGCCCTGGGGGGCTGATGAGAGGCACTGGGGGCTGATGAGAGGCACTGGGGGGCTTATGAGAGGCACTGGGTGCTGATGAGAGGCACTGGGTGCTGATGAGAGGCACTGGGGGGCTAATGTAGAGGCACTGGGGGGCTAATGTAGAGGCACTGGGGGGCTAATGTAGAGGCACTGGGGGCTGATATAGAGGATTGGGGGCTGATATAGAGGACTGGGGGCTGATATAGAGGACTGGGGGCTGATGAGAGGCACTGGGGGGCTGATGAGAGGCACTGGGGGGCTGATGAGAGGCACTGGGGGGCTGATGAGAGGCACTGGGGGCTGATGAGAGGCACTGGGTGCTGATGAGAGGCACTGGGGGGCTGATGAGAGGCACTGGGTGCTGATGAGAGGCACTGGGGGGCTAATGTAGAGGCACTGGGGGGCTAATGTAGAGGCACTGGGGGGCTAATGTAGAGGCACTGGGGGGCTGATGGAGAGGCACTGGGGGCTGCTATGAAGCATGGGGCTCTTATCTGAGGTCTGATTGGGGGTCATTCATATTGGGTTCTGATCTGAGGTCTTATTGGGGTCTTATTAACATTGGGGGTCTGATTGGGGGTCTGACCTGAGGTGTAATGAAAAATATTTTTTTCTTATTGTGCAGTGCCCACTTCCAGCCCTGAGCCCAGCTGCCTAGAGCACTGATCCGGAGCAGCTTGGAGAAAAAAGGCCTCACAGTCCCACACTCCTTCTGCTCGGCCAAGCCAGCCAGCAGCCCTGAGGCCAAGCCAGCCAGCAGCCCTGAGGCCAAGCCAGCCAGCACCCCTGAGGCCAAGCCTGTCAGTCTTCAGAACTGTAAGTAAATTATATATAAGGGGAGTTTTTGTTTTGATCACAATGTGTACATTTGGCTCAGTCCGCAGCGACACAAATTACAGCATGCTAGATTTTCAGTGCTTTTTTTTTTTTTTGGAGGGGGGGGGGGGGGGGGAGGGTTGCAGTGGATCTTGGGTGAGTTCCCACACTTTTTTTCCCAGGACTTGACCCCTGCCGGTGAGTGAGACGCACTGCGACGCTGCTCCTAGGCCGAATACAGGCAATTCGCCGGCCCTGAATCATATTCCCTACCACTCTGACTCTCTAGCCCCGCAGTCCGGCGGGCTCAATGCTCCACTGGGGTCTCAGCTCCACTCACCTACGTCGCAGGCCCAAAACTACACACAGATTGCGATTGGGGATGAACGGCCTTTTCAGATTCAGCCAACGGATCTCCCCTCCACTCCTGCTATTTTTCATCCCTCAGCCACTTCAGATTCATCAGGGGCATCGTCATCTGCCTCCTCCTCTCAAGGTAGACAAGCTTAACGTCCTAAGCTGAAGGACATATGGTCACTACTTAGTATGCTCCCAACTAAGTCAGACCTGGAGATGATTATACAGAGGGTTGAGGTCAAACACGACAAGGCTATAGCTGAAGTCAAAACTGAATTAACAGTTATTTCCACCAAAGTGACCTCGCAAACTCAAGTCTCAGCTGAGCTGAACACCCGCCTGGCGAGTGTGGAAAAGATCATCACCTCACAGCAGGTCTTAAACAGACAACTGTTACTGCAGATGGACGACCAAGAGAACAGGGGCCGACGCAATAACATCAAAATCCGTGGGATCCCTGAGGAGGGGCCCTAAACGCTCAGAGAACTCTGCTCCTCGTGATGTCCTATGCAGAGTTCATTTTTTTAGGGAGAAAGAGGAACTTTTACAAAGAGCATGGAGACAAGGTCCTATTTCATTCAGCGGATCACAGATCCAAATCCTTCCTGACGTGTCTAGGAGAACCTTGCTCATGAGGCGTACTCTCAAACCCCTTCTGCAAATTATCACAAATGCTGGGGCCACCCATTCCACCTGATAATCTGTAAAAATTTATCTACATTTGCCCTACACTCCCCGGATCAGGCGGGGGATTTTAGTCAGTTTCTGGACAGTCCACTCTTCTCCTTGCCGGACTGGCTTGATGTTCCAGTTTTCACTTCTCCAGCAGCTTCTCCAACAGTGGTCCTCGACAAAGCCGTCCTCAAGTTCCACATTCTCCCGGATAGGGGACTGTCCTCTCTATGAGTAGTTCTATATACTAGGGGTTGATGAAAACCCTTACCTTTTGACCTACAATACTTGATATTATGCCAGATGGGGAGGAGATGTGGGGGACAGAATACGGCCTTCATATTCCAGTTGGTTTATTCCCATATCTTATAGGTAGTGGTTTTGTCCTCTGCCCCTCCTCTCTTAATTTGTATTATTGTTGCTTAAATCCCTGGGCTGGGGGAAAGGGCAGCTTTATAGAGTGCTCCACTACACCCCTACTAGGACTGTGAGTCTTGGTTCGCTCGATTTGAGCTTAGCAAGAGTCGCATAGTGGATTGCTTTTTCCACAGTTTTGTTTAAACTGGTTTTATTTGATCTGGATTAGCCGGTTTTGATATCTCGCCCTTTAGGCGTAATTGTTTTTTTTGTTCTAAATCTTCTGTGTTGTCTACCCACCCTCGTGTTCCTTTGCCTCCCCTTCCTCCCCTCTATTGTTTTTCCTTTTATATCTTGTTTTCTACAGGCCCTGATTATGTCTGAGATTATCTTTGCGTCCATCAATGCCAATGGGTTGAATACTCCTGAGAAACATTCCTCCATTCTTCGGCTCTTGTGGTGTAAAAAGGTACAGATTGCCTTCATTCAGGAGATTCATTTCCGCAGGGATACTATACCGAAATTTCGTTCACACAGATATCCGGATGTTTATCACAGTTGCTATAGTGTATCCAAATCGAGAGGTGTGAGTATCCTTATTGCTAGATCTACCCCTTGGGAATTTTTGGACTCTAGATCAGATGACACTGGCAGGTTTTTGTTTGTCAAGGGTAAACTAGGAGGCCAGGTGTATACTTTGGCTAACCTGTACCTACCCAATACAAAACAACTAAATTAGATGATTTTGCAGAGCCTCTAAATTAGCAGAGCCTCTAAATTAGATGATTTTGCAGAGGGTCGGATGAGATCTAAATGTAGCCTTGGACCCACTTGTAGATGTTTCTAAAGGAGCCTCTCATCTGCCCTACTCCTATGTTCGTCGCATTAAGGGCTTTTTCATACTCATCAGCTGGTAGACGTGTGGCGAGCAGTTAATCCTGAAGCTAGGGATTTCACATTTTACTCTAACCCTAGAGATGTATACTCTAGAGTAGGCTATTTTTTTATTAGACACTCGGCAGTCCCACTCATTGCCTCTTCCTCAATTGATCCAATCACTTTCTCTGACCACGCCATGCTGCATGTCTCCTTGAAATCCCCTCTTCCGTCTCCCAGGTCCTGCAGTGGCGCCCTAATGAGTCTCTGCTCCAGGATTTGGAAATATCGCAAGACATTAACTCAGCTCTCTCTCACTACTTTGAGGAAAATCAGGTCAACAATGTCTCGCCTCTTACGGTGTGGGCTGCACACAAGTGCGTAATAAGGGGGCAGTTCATTAGACATTGAGCTCAAAGTAAGAAAGAGAGGGCTTTGGAAATTTACCAGATTTTAAAGGAAATTTCAGAATTGGAACAGGTTCATAAACGCTCTCATGCGCAATCGGTCTGCTCAGCTCTTTTATTGGCAAGATGTAAGCTTAAAGGCAAACTAGATACCCGTACGCACTTTCTACTCTCACGGGGCAGAAGACATTTTTTCGAATATGGCAATAAATGTGGTAGGCTCTTAGCTAGATCTTTACGCGAACAAAGAGCTAAGAATTACGTCCCTCGCATAGCACCCCCTCGGGGTCGTGTGCTGAATAATCCTGATTCCATAACAGAGGCTTTCGCCCACTTTTATCAGAACCTGTATAATCTTCCACAGTCTAGTCAAATGAGTCCCCCCCTTAGACTTAGCCATGAGCACTTACCTAATCAGTTCAGGACTACCCAAACTACCGAATGAAGCCCTCGAGGGTCTGAATGGCCCGATTACCACTGATGAGATTGAAGAGGCTCTGAAGCCAATGCAGCCTAGTAAAGCTCCAGGCCCGGATTGCCTTCCAGCCTCCTATTACAAGAGATACTTCCCCCTTCTCCAGACCCCTCTTACAAATGCCCTAAATAAAATAAGCTCAGGTGAATCACTTCCTAAGGATATGTCGCATACGCACATTACAGTAATCCATAAGGAAGGGAAGGACCCAATGGCTTGCGCTAGTTACCGCCCCATATCGTTACTTAATGTTGACATTAAGTTATTTGCAAAAGTGTTGGCCACACACTTAACCCCTTTCCTGTCTTATCTCATACATACAGATCAGGTTTGCTTTATCCCTTCAAGGGAGGCGAGAGACAACACCACAAAAGTATTGAACATGATCCATCTCGCCAAGATCCAACGCTCTTGCCTATGTCTCCTATCCACTGATACCGAAAAGTTGTTTGACAGAGTTGGATGGCCCTGGTTACTTGCAGTACTAAACCATGTGGGCGTTGAGGGTCCACTTTTAGCATGGATCCGTTCTCTATACTCCTCACCCTCGGCGGCACAAAGGTTAATAGTGTGCTCTCGCCTCCCTTTGATATCAGAAATGGTACCCATCAAGGTTGCCCTCTATCTCCTTTAATTTTCATCCTCACATTAGAACCTCTCCTGAGGACTATTAGGAAAAATTCTGACATATCGGGTTTGGTTGTGGGTGGTCAGGAATTTAAGATAGCAGCCTATGCAGATGATCTGATGTTTATGATTACCAAGCCTCGGATCACCTTCCCCAACCTAATTGCTGAATTTAAAGAGTTTCACAACCTATCCAATCTGAAAATTAACCCTTCAAAAATCTGAAGCGCTCAATATATCCATTCTGAATTCCCTTGAGGTGGAACTGGCGGGCTCCTTACCTTTCCGATGGACGACAGGCGCTATTAGATACTTGGGCACGATGATTCCCAAAGATCTAAGGGAGCTGTTCTCTAGAAACTACACGCCCCTCTTGAGTAGGATTAGAGAAGACCTTAAGAGATGGCCCAAAGGCCTATATACGTGGTTTGGCAGGTGTGCCATATTTAAAATGAATGTCCTTCTACGCCTATTATACTTATTCCAAACCCTCCCCATTCACATTCCAGCTAGTTTCTTTAATTCTGCACACCGTGACTTCTTCAAATTTATCTGGGCAGGAAGAAGTCTGAGACTCTCTAGATCCTTACTACATGTTCCAAGGGATGGGGGGGTGGGGGGGGCTTGGGGATCCCTGACTTAAGGAAATATCATGCTGCTTCTATGTTTCAGTGGGTAGTAGACTGGTGCCGGCACGTTCCACTCAAACAATGGATCTCCATTGAGCAACTCTCATCCCAGACCCCGCTTGCCCCTCTACCATGAACTGAGAGGAAGGTCCCGTGTGCACTTTTCTCTCATCCTATCATAGGTCCTACCCTAACTCAGTTCTGCAAATTCCAACACATCTCTACGATCTCCCCAACGCCATCCCCAATGTTTCCTATTCTGGGACACCCTGACTTCCCAGCGAGTAGTTCAGGGGGCCCGTTTGTACAGTGGAGACTAGGTGGGAGGTGTCGTGCACCTTTCTTTAGAACCGCTGGACGATGGTTCACACATGCTGAACTATTGGGACAATCTGAACCCTGTATTCTTGGTCCATGGAGAACTAGGCAATTACATCATTTCCTTTCCTCTATCCCTTCTTCCCCGGGTTTTGATAGAGCTCTTACCCCTTTTGAAAAGATTTGCATAGGCTCAGGGATATACCGCCACTCCTTCTCTGAACTCTACAAGGCGTTGGTAACGCCTGAATTAGATTTCCTCCCCTCCTACTCTGACAAGTGGTCCCAGAATTTGCAAAAGGATATCTCCTCAGACTGGTGGCTCAAAATATTCCAACTGGTTCACAAATCCTCCATTGCCAGTAAATTCCAGGAGGCCAGTTATAAATTGCTTTCAAGATGGTACTATGTCCCAACCCGTCTCCAGAGAATGTTCCCGACAGCGTCCCCTTTGTGCTGGCGCTGCAATTCTCACCACGGTTCACTTCTCCATATTTTCTGGCAATGTGACAAAATCAAGCCTTTTTGGGACTCAATTCATAAAACCATAGTATCTATGTTTTCCCATACCAAACTCACCAGGATTCTTTCTTCTATTCCTCTCGGATTTACCCTTGACTTGGTTATCGCAGCTAGGTCTTGCATTCCAGTGAAGTGGAAATCCCCTTCTCCACCATCCACAGGGTTGTGGATTCAGAAAGTGGAGGAGATCCGGAGAATGGAGGAACTTACAGCATCCTTAAAGAGTAATAGCAGAGCCTTTGTTGCTACTTGGACCCCCTGGTTTGTCTTTCAAGATTCATCGGAGTACCAATCTTTGCTGATCTAACAGTACCATCTTTAGCATCTCAGTCCATGGTATTAGTCTCCTTAGCTTACTTGTGCCTTTATGTCCTATCCTTCCTTTTGTGGTTATTGTCCTGTCTTTCCCTTAGTTGTCTTTAGTCTTTTTGTTATTTTGATGATGAAGCCGCATTAGGTTTTACCTTGTTGGTTTTGTTTCTATATGCTACATATACACTCACCTAAAGAATTATTAGGAACACCTGTTCTATTTCTCATTAATGTGATTATGTAGTCAACCAATCACATGGCAGTTGCTTCAATGCATGTAGGGTTGTGGTCCTGGTCAAGACAATCTCCTGAACTCCAAACTAAATGTCAGAATGGGAAAGAAAGGTGATTTAAGCAATTTTGAGCGTGGCATGGTTGTTGGTGCCAGACGGGCTGGTCTGAGTATTTCACAATCTGCTCAGTTACTGGGATTTTCACGCACAACCATTTCTAGGGTTTAAAAAGAATGGTGTGAAAAGGGAAAAACATCCAGTATGCGGCAGTCCTGTGGGCGAAAATGCCTTGTTGATGCTAGAGGTCAGAGGAGAATGGGCCGACTGATTCAAGCTGATAGAAGAGCGACTGAAAATAAATACAAATAGGAAAAAGAGGCTACAAATTGCACGCGCTCACCAAAATTGGACTGTTGAAGACTGGAAAAATGTTGCCTGGTCTGATGAGTCTCGATTTCTGTTGAGACATTCAAATGGTAGAGTCCGAATCTGGCGTAAACAGAATGAGAACATGTATCTCTCATGCCTTGTGCACGCTGGTGATGGTGGTGCAAGCCTGTGCAGGCTGGTGGTGGTGGTGTAATGGTGTGGGGGATGTTTTCTGGGCACACTTTAGGCCCCTTAGTGCCAATTGGCCATCGTTTAAATGCCACGGCCTACATGAGCATTGTTTCTGACCATGTCCATCCCTTCATGACCACCATGTACCCATCCTCTGATGGCTACTTCCAGCAGGATAATGCACCATGTCACAAAGCTCGAATCATTTCAAATTGGTTTCTTGAACATGACAATGAGTTCACTGTACTAAAATGGCCCCCACAGTCACCAGATCTCAACCCAATAGAGCATCTTTGGGATGTGGTGGAACGGGAGATTCGTGCCCTGGATGTGCATCCCTCAAATCTCCATCAACTGCAAGATACTATCCTATCAATATGGGCCAACATTTCTAAAGAATGCTATCAGCACCTTGTTGAATCAATGCCATGTAGAATTAAGGCAGTTCTGAAGGCAAAAGGGGGTCCAACACCGTATTAGTATGGTGTTCCTAATAATACTTTAGGTGAGTGTATAGTGATACTCATTTATGACTTTGGATTTCATGTAGCACTTATGCTAGACCTTAATGTCTGGATTTTAGCGTGTTATCCGTGTCTGTATGTCAGCTTGGCTCCGACTGTATCATTCTGCTATATGTGAATTAACATATTTCAACTTTTGTCATACCTTTGAAATGTACAAATAAAGAATAAAAAAAAGATCAAAAAGTTTATAGGTTTTGCCAATTTTTACAGACGCTTCATTAAGAATTTCTCTGAAATTATTACTCCTATTACACAGTTGACTAAGAAAAAAAAATGTCTTGCCTGGTCTCCCCAAGCACAGGAATACTTTTGTCTCCTAAAGTCCAAGTTCACTACAGCCCCTGTATTAGTTCATCCCGACCCAGAACTCACCTTCATTGTGGAAGTAGATGCTTCAGACTGTGCTATAGGAGACAAGTGTTTATTGCATAAGTGTGCTTTTTTCTCCCAACATTTATCCCCTGCTGAGAAGAATTATGATGTGGGGAATAAAGAACTGTTAGCTAGCATTGCAGCTTTTAAGGGATGGAGACATCATCTTCAAGGAACCTCATAGCAAATAATAGTTCTGACTGATCACTGTAATTTGGAATTCGTTAGATCTGCCAAATGTTTATCTCCTCGCCAAGCTCGTTGGAGTCTCTTCCTCAATCAATTCAATTCAAACCTCGTATAGGCCCGGTTCCCGTAACGACAAGGATGCTCTATCTAGAATCTTTTCCAATGATTCCACTTCTAATATTCCACTCAAGACTATTGTTCCTGAGACTAATTTTGTGGGAGTAATCAATAATAAGGACTTGCTTGAAGAGATAAAAAAGGCCTATGACACCAACTCCTTGCTTTCTCAATCCCCTGATGTCTCGACCACCTGAGGTGCATTTAATGCTTAAGAACAAGGTGTGGGCCCATGGGCAGCAGCTATATATACCCGAAAAAATAAGACTGAAAATTCTAAAGTTAGTCCATGATTCTAAGATTGCGGGTCACAAAGGAGTGCAGAAGACACAGGAATTTTTATCCCGTTTCTTTTGGTGGCCCAATTATCAACAGGATGTAAGGAAATATGTAATGTCATGTAATGTTTGTGCTAGATGCCAAACTTCATGTTCTTCACCCATGGGTTTATTACAGCCTTTGTTGGTCCCCTCTCGTCCCTGGGGTTCTATTTCTATGGACTTTATCGTAGATCTACCTATCTCTAAAGGAAAAAATACAATTCTGGTAGTAGTTGACCAGCTCACCAAGGCTGCACATTTCATTCCGCACAAAGACTCTGGAACAGTATCTTCGATGCTATATCTGTCATTTACAAGATGATTGGATCGATCTGCTTCCTGTGGCTGAGTTCTCTCACAATAACTCCCAAAATGCGTCTACCAAGCAAACTCCTTTCTTTGCAAATTTGGGGTATTATCCAAATATTCTTCCTAAATTCCCTGCTGTTTCACCTATTCCAGAGGTCACGGAAAGGATCTCTGTAGTACAGCAAAATTTTGAACTACTAAAAGGAACATTAGAGAGGGCTCAAGAAAATTACAAGAAGGCGGCAGATAAATTTCGTAGACCAGTACCAATCTTTAAAATAGGGGATAAAGCTTGGCTTTCCACTAGAAATTTGAAACTTAAGGTTCCTTCATCAAAACTAGGACAGAAGTTTGTTGGGCCTTATAAGATTATCGGGGTAATGAGTCCAGTAGCTGTTCGGCTCAAGCTCCCACGATCTATGAAGAGTCATCCTGTTTTTCATGTGTCTCTACTAAAGCCTGCCATGCCCAACCCTTTTCCAGAACGTGTCCCGCCTCCTCCCAATGCGGTGGAGATAGATGGGCAAGAACAGTTTGTTGTAGAGAAAATCTTGGATTTTCAGGAACCATCTACAATACCTCATTAAGTGGCAGGGTTATGGGTCTGAAGAGAATTCTTGGCAATTTGTGAGTAATATTAATGCTCCCTGACTGATCAAACAGTTTCATCAAAGACATCCTGGGAGACCAAGCCAGGTCTCGTCCAGAGACCGCTGTTGAGGTGGGAGTAATGTCAGGAATCATCCTGTTATGTCTGCTTAGTTCAGACTGTGTTGCCCTTAAGTTTTCCCTCAGTTAAGATGGTGGATTGTGTCTCAGCTGGGTGCCATCTTACTTCCTGTTTCATATATAAACCTCTCAAGCCTATTACTCATTGCTTGAGTATTGTGTTTTAGCTCCTGCTTGTGCAGTCCTTTCGCCTGGAACTTGCTCTCTGGCTTGTTCCTTCTCCTTGTGGTTTACCCTGCTACTCCTGGACACCTGCCGACGGCTCACTGGATTTCCCCCTGACGTCTTGTCTGGATCCCTGCCTTCAACTGCATTCCTGCTTCCTCCTGTTCAAGACTCCGGTGCCTCCTGTGTTTAGGCCTTGTCCCTGCCATTGGATTCCAGCAGTATTCCATTAGTATCGTGACATGCAGCTTTTCAGCTGTCCACCTGTCGGCTTCCAGGGAGGTTTAGCTGAACAACAGCACTGAAGCAGTTGGCCCCTTAGGCTACTTTCACACTAGCGTTCGTCGGTCCGCTCGTGAGCTCCGTTTGAAGGAGCTCACGAGCGGACCCGAACGCTTCCGTCCAGCCCTGATGCAGTCTGAATGGATGCGGATCCGCTCAGACTGCATCAGTCTGGCGGGGTTCAGCCTCCGCTCCGCTCGCCTCCGCACGGACAGGCGGACAGCTGAACGCTGCTTGCAGCGTTCGGGTGTCCGCCTGGCCGTGCTGAGGCGTGCGGATCCGTCCAGACTTACAATGTAAGTCAATGGGGACGAATCCGTTTGAAGATGCCACAATATGGCTCAATCTTCAAGCGGATCCGTCCCCCATTGACTTTACATTGAAAGTCTGGACGGATCCGTACGAGGCTATTTTCACACTTAGCTTTTATATGCTAATATAATGCAGACGGATCCGTTCTGAACAGAGCCTCCGTCTGCATTATTATGATCGGATCCGTTCAGAACGGATCCGATCGAACGCTAGTGTGAAAGTAGCCTTAGTGGATGGGGGCCCAGGGCAATTGCCCAGTTTGAAAAGTCTTCAGTGATACAAAATAGCAACCTTTCAGGAAGTTAGCTTACAGTGGATGTAAGCAAAAGGAAACTAACATGTGGCTCTGTGAGATGGGAAACAGCTCTCATTGTTTGAACACTGTACCCAGGAATTTTGTCTAGGGGGGGTTCGAAAGGCAAAAAAATGTGGCATGTGTAGTGCACTGTGTTAATTCAATTTTTTAAAGCCCCCTTTATATTTAAAAATGCAGGGAAGGGGTGTAGTGTGTTGCGCTGATTCTTTTACTTGGCGATTCTAAAAGCTCTGCAGGAAAACAGCAGTGCGGCTGTTGGGCCCCGCCCATTATTAAAAGCCCCTCCTACATATAATAGGCCCCTCCCAACAAACACTGTACAGCTGACATTCTATAGTTGCGGCCTGTCTCTACACATCATACGGAGAGAGGGGGAGGTCTGTCCTGGCTGCACTGTCTGCTTCACATCATACAATAAACAGCAGGCTACAGCCAGGAAGCTCCTCCGCTCTCCTCCCTCCCCCGATCCTGCTCAAGGCCTGTGGTTCCCCCCACCATCTGCCACCCGCCCGTGGCCTGCTGCCCCCTTTAGCCGTCCTCACCCAGCTCTGAATCCTCCTTCTGTAAATGGCAGGGGGAGGAGCCGGAGCATCTCCTCTCCTACATAGCACCACATACCTCTTACATACAGTGATGTCACCTTTGTTGTAGACGTTCTCTTTCCTCATCTTCTCCATTCAGACCAGACCGCCATAATGATTCTTCAGCCATCTCCCATCTCTGCAGAGATTGACAAACAGACATTAGTTTCCCACATTTCCATCATCTTCACATCTTCTGAACACCCATTCCTGCCACCCCCAATACTGTGTCCGCTGTGCCCCCAATACTATACTGCAGAAACAGTCCCCCTGGAAATACTGCTACCACACAAATAGTGCGCCAATACTGTGCCCGCTGTGCCGCCAATACTATACTGCAGAAACAGTCCCCCTGGAAATACTACTACCACACAGATAGTGCCCCAATACTGTGCCCGCTGTGCCCCCAATACTATACTGCAGAAACAGTCCCCCTGAAAATACTACTACCACACAGATAGTGCCCCCTTCAACAATTATTGGCACACAGTGCTCTAAACAAATAACTGCGCCCAGACACTAATAGTATAAAGATAATGTCCCCCAAAAATTATTGTGCTAAGCTGATACTGTGGCAGGGTGCCCCCCAAAGTAACAGGGCTCCCCAAAATAGAAATAATTCTCTGCCAGAGCACACTTAGTAGTAATAATGCCCCTATAGTGCCCATACTAGTAATCATGTTCCTCATAGCCCCCCAGTATTAGCAAAGCTCTGCATAATACCTCCTAGTAGTAATAATTCTCCCTACAATATGACAGTACATGAAATACCCCCGCTTAGTGCCTGCTGTTGAGCTAATGTCCCCATAATGTATGCCAGTATAAAATACCCCTATATAGTGCCCCAGTAAATGCCCTCATAGTGCTCCTCTCCCCCTTCCCCATAGTGTCCCCCATAATATGCCAGTAAAAAATGCCCCTTCTAAGTGCCACCATATGCCCCAATAGTGCTCCTCTCCCCCATAGTGCCGCTCTCCCCTATAGTGCCTACCATAATGTGCCAGTAAAATAATTTCCCCTTAGTGCCACCAGATGCCATAATGCCCCCATAATGTGCCAATAAGAATAAAGGCCCCTTTAGAGCCCCCATTTCCCCTTAGTGCCCCCAAATAATGCCCCTATAGTGCCACCAGATGCCCCATAGTGCCATTCTCCCCTATAGTGCCCCCATAATGTGTTAATTAAAAAAAATGCCCCTTTAGACCCCCCAGATGCCCCCATAGTGCTCCTCTCCCCCATGGTGCCGCCCCATAATGTGCCAGTAAAAAATGTCCCTTCAAAGTGCCACCATATGCCCCAATAATGCTCCACTCCTCCATAGTGCCGCCCTCCCCTATAGTGCTTCCCATAATGTGCCAGTAAAAAATGCCCCCTTAGTGCCACCAGATGCCATAATGCCCCCATGTGCCAATAAGAAAAAAAGGCCCCTTTAGAACCCCCACTTCCCCATAGTGCCCCCAAATAATGCCCCTATAGTGCCACCAGATGCCCCCTAGTGCCGTTCTCCCCTATAGTGCCCCGCATAACGTGTAAAAAAAAAAAAAAAAAAGCCCCTTTAGAGCCCCCATAGTGCTCCTCTTCCCCATGGTGCCCCCAAATAATGCCCCTATAGTGCCACCAGATGCCCCCTAGTGCCGTTTTCCCCTATAGTGCCCCCCATAATGTTGTAAAAAAAAAGCCCCTTTAGAGCCCCCATAGTGCTCCTCTCCCCCATGGTGCCCCCCAAATAATGCCCCTATAGTGCCACCAGATGCCCCCTAGTGCCGTTATCCTCTATAGTGCCCCCCATAATGTTGTAAAAAAAAAAAGCCCCTTTAGAGCCCCCATAGTGCTTCTCTCCCCCATGGTGCCCCCCCCCCATAATGTGCCAGTAAGAAGTGCCACCGAAAAAAAATAAGTACCACCAGATGCCCCATAGTGCCGTTCTCCCCTTTAGTGCCCCCATAGTGCCATCTCCCCCCCTCCAAAAAATAAAAATACACCGATACTTACCTCCATCAGCAGCGATGCGATGCAGGCCTCTTCTGGCCTGTGTCCCTGCTGTGTGCTGCCCGGCTCAGGCGGCGCGATGATGACGTCATCGCGCCGCCCGAGCCGGCCTCTGATAGGCTGCAGGCATTAGTGCTTGCGGCCTATCAGAAGAACAGGGGAGGGACACACCTCTCCCTCCCCTGCCACAGCACAGCGCAGGCATCTGTATCGCTGTCCTAAGGACAGCGATACAGATGGATTATATGGAGATGAGCGCTTCCACAATGGAAGCGCTTATCTCCTACTACCCCCCGCCCCCCCCACCGCCACCGCCGCAATTACATCCAGGGCCGCGCCGCCTGTGGTGATCGGCGGTGCGGCCCTGAAGGATAAAAAATAAATAAAAAAATGTGGCTAGTTGTTCTAGGGGGGGTCCAGACCTGCTGGACCCCCCCTGTAGGTGCGCCACTGTGTGCGGATCAAATTAAATGTTTTGGACTGAAATTCTGCTGTTTGGCCACAAGATGCCGCTGTTTCTTAAACACAGCTAACAGACTGCAGATATTTAAATATCCCAAGGAGGTGGGGGTTTTAGAATCTGCTAGAAAGGACACAGGAGCCATCTTAGAAGCTGAGCTGAGACTGAGGAGCTATGTGTGAGCTAAAAATCTGATGGATCCAGCAGTGAGAGGACCCCTCAGTGACCACAGCTGCAGCTGAGTGAAGCTGATCATTGTCCAAGACCCAGATCCTATCCAGGGAAAGGAGCACTGTTTCCAGGAAGGCTTATAAGAGCTGAGGAACAAAAGCTGCATACCCTGCGGGACCTAATGTTTACTGGAGCGACTGGTCGTTCGGTTCAGACTCATCAGCGGATGAAGAGCAGACCCGGGTTGGTAAGATCGTGCACGCACCTCATTGCAGAGTTGGCACCTAGAGACTGAAACCAGGCCTGTAGTTAGCTAGTTAGGGTCTCTGCTTTGTGTCAGGCCTAAAGTGTTGCTACTGTTACTACAAGGACTCCATTACTAAAAGGGACATTGCACTTTTGAGAACTAATAAACACCCCCCACCATAAATCCAGTTCAGCGTTTTGCTCAGGAGTAATAATCAGGCAAGTGCTACTGGATTAGTTATGGGAGGGGGAATACTATAAAGCACAGTAAGATTGTAAACTGTTGTGTTGCACCCCAGGCTAGCCTGTACTAAGCACCCAAACAATTATTCGTGTTTGCTTCAGGGTAATAAGGTACAGCGGGGCAGTTATTGTGCCCGCCAGTAGGTAAATTACCGAAAAATTTCCCCTGGCATCCATCAGAGGGTGCCGTGCTGTGCAACACAGGGGTCTCAGCCTTTGGGCTGGGTGTATGTAAATTTATTTTATGTTCTCAGCATTTGTGATTGTGTTTATTACCACATGTTAGTAAAATTCTGTTTTGGCAAAAGCTGGTGTCGGAGTTGCTTTTCTCATTTTTGACTTTGCTGTATCCTGGGGAGCCCACCCCGGTACACAGCTTACAGCTCAACTATATACAGAGGCAAATAGAGAGGTAACACTAGCAGAGGAATCTATGCAGTGCTAGTGAGTAAGTCACAAATTGCCCAGTTACCATTTGACCCTGTTGAGCTGGCAATACCATCTGGTTGAACTGTAATGTGCCCGCTGCTAGACCATGCCTGCATTGCTTTTATGCAATGTTTATACATGATATTACATCTCCAAGCAGCTGTCATATAACTTGCACCAATGTGATATGCTATGTTATGTTATGTTAATATGTGATTTACCATGTAGTGTGCCATTAAGCATCTGTGACACCCCAACAAGGAAGAGTAAATGTATGTGAGGTGCTGTGGATAAGAAGTCCTGTAGTGATGATGCCATGGGCAGACAGTGTCCTGACACTCTAGGAGAGTCATATACCTTGGGTAGGATGTGATGGACACTTCTTCAGGACATAGCCAGTTTTCAGCTTATGGACCGAGCGTATTTTTACAATTATGCATCTGACACTTTACTTTATGCAATAATAACTTTGGAATGCTTTTGCTTAGGTAACCATTTCTGAGACTGTTTTCTCGTGAAACGTTGCACTTTATGTTAGTCGTAAATGTGAATTGATATGTTTACACAATTTATGGAAAATTTTGAAAAAGTTAAAATTTTCTAAATTTTTATCTCTCTGCTTTTAAGGCCTTATGCACACGAACGTTGTTTGTTTCCGTGTCCGTTCCATTTTTTTGCAGATAGGATGTGGAACCATTAATTTCAACGGGTCCGCATCAGTATGTCTGTTCCGTAGCCCAGCAAAAAAAAATAGAACATGTCCAATTCTTGTTCATTTTAGGCATTGTTACAATGGACCCGCAAAAAAAAACGGATGGCATACAGATGTCATCCATTTTTTTTTTTGCGGTCCGCAAAACACATACGGTCGTGTGCATGTAGCCTAAGACAGAGAGTAACACCTCACAAAGTAGTTATAATTTAACATTCAATTTATGTCTACTTTATGTTTGCAAATTAACAGGACTTAAAATTTTAGTAGCAATTTTTCAAATTGTCAAGAAAAAGTGGAAATTGCAATTTTTACAGATTTGGAATTTGAGTGCCCAATATGCTATGTCCTGTGTGTACCAGTGTGAAAAGCAGTCCTCTTATTATGCCATTTTTCATGGTGTTAGAAACCCCCTACATGTGACCCTATTCTTTTGCCTGAACATATGAGAGTTCAGGAGTAAAAGAGCACCATGGGTATTCTGAGGCCCAGTGTGGGGATTTACGCATCTTTTACTGAAACTGAAGCTCTGGGATAAAATCAAATTTGGAACCACCGAGAAGTGACCCTTATTGGAAACTCGGCCCCTCAAAGTATTGTGGGGTGGAGTGAGCATTTTGATGCTACAGATATTTTGCAGAAATTAATGCTCAGTGGACCATGCAAAATGAAAACTGAGATATGGCATTTCAGTACCCAGTATGCTGTGCCATCTGAGACTCACACCACAATACTTGAATTCATAGGTGGGTTCTAATATGGACGTAAACTACTGTTTGGGAACGCTGCAGGGTTCAGAAGGGAAAGACCACCTTTTGGCTTTTGCAGCAAAGATTTTGATGGATTGGTTTACGGCGCCATGTTTCCACTGATCAGCCTCTGGGATACCAGTACAGCCATTTTCTGGGAATCCTAAGTTTTTTATGTTTCTCTCAACGGAGCTGTGTGAGGGCTTATTTTTTTGTGGGATAAATTGCTATTGTCATTGGTTCTATTTTGGGGTACATACAAATTTCTGATGTTTTTTTTATTTCGCTTTTTGGGAGGCAGGAAAAAGAAAAGTCAGCAATTCCATCATTGATTCTTGGGTTTTATTTTGTTAACTTTATTCTGCTGGTCAGTACGATTACAGAGATACCAATTTTATATAGTTTTTTTTTTTAAGTTTTGGTAAAAAATATCATTTTTGTGTCGCTATACATATATATATATATATATATATATAATATTATTATTATTATTTTTTCATGGCAATGGTCTTGTGTGAGACCTAAGATCATGTGACAGACCCGAGATTTCGGCACATAGATCGAGAGATAGCGGCAGCGCACGAGCAAGGTGAGACGCCGAGAAACCAAGCCAAGGACTGAGAAAGCATATCGTGAGTAAAACCGGACTTTCCTCCTTACAGCCATACCAATACAATATTGGACAGATATTTGCGATTTATATCAAGGGAATCAGCCTAATATACAGTCAAGGGACTTAGACAGGCATAAGGATCATACGGATTGGAAACACTGCACTATAGCTTGGGCTGATTTGCTCAGAACTGTATACTTTTTACCCTTCATTTAGGGATTTTTATTATTTTTTGATATTTTCATTGGACTCTTTTTACTTTCATTTTTATTCTCATTATTCATTTACTAAGGATATTTGCTGCAGCTATCATAAAAGCTTTTAGTATATTTTATGATCAGTTTTTAACTTGCGTTATATAATAAATATTGTGAATATTTCAGATATAATTGCCATTACCCACACGTGGGAGTGCCAGTCTCAAACCACATTGTGAATACTTTAGTTTGATAGAGTGAATCAGCTGAGACTAGAGCACCCATTACAGATTTGTAGAGGAGTGAGCTATTTGCCATATATATTTTTAATGGTCTTGTGTGAGAGCTTGTTTTTGCTGGATGAGTTGTTTTCATTGGTATTTTCTTGGGGGCATAGGATTTTTTGGTTGCTTGATACTATGTTTTTTTGCAAGGTGAGGTGACAAAAAAATTGCTGTTCTGGCATAGTTTTTATTTTAATGTTTTTACAGCGTTCACTTGACAGGGTAGATCATGTAATATTTTTTATAGAGCAGGTCATTACAGACCCAGCAATACCAAATATTTCGTTTTTTTGTGAAATGAGGTGACATTTTACATACGACTTTTTATCGCTTGATATAATGATTTTGGGGGCATGGGTACCAAAAAATGGCTGGCTTTTTTTTTTTTTTTTTTTTTTTATGGCATTCACCTGACAGGTATGTAAAGATATTTATAGAGCCATTTGTCACAAACTATGGATCCGACCGCTCCGGATCCCACAGCTGTGACGTAGTGGTCTGTGACGGAGTCTGCGCACACACAGAGGCCTCACGTGACCGGGGTATTACCATTCGGCTAACACCCCCCACTACACTTCGGTAACTGCCACCACGTGGGTTCCCGGTCCACGAGCCGACTATCTGGGTCATTCACTATCACACAGATCAGTGGATGAACCGGATATCACTTACTGACCAACCGCAGTCAATCACCCCCAGCTACAATTCCTAAATGCAATTTAACTAACTACCTGGTAACGTCTCTTCAAAGGCAAGGTACGTTGTTCAGCAGCTTAGAATATGGAAGACTTGGCTATTTAGATTTTATAATCTTTAATAAGCGGTAAAAAGCAGTGCATACAAGTCTAATGAAAATGACTATAAAACTACAGAATAATAATAACAATATAAATAATCACGACAGTTCAAATGAAAGGGAAAAAGATGAAAGAATACTTAGTTTCTCTGGAGGGTTTCAGATGGTCGTTCATATGTCCTTTTTGAATCCTTGCAAACCCCTTTTCAGTATGTATCAGGGGAGACCCTCAAAGTTCTTCTGATACAGGGATATGCCGTCAATGTCCAATTAAGTGTCTGGTGATGTTCCATGGGTCTCTCTCCTCTGTCCTTGTGCCTGGATTTTTATGAACTCTCCCATGGGCAGGAGACTTACTCCTGTCAGCCAATGGCAGCAGAGTGACTGTGAAGCTTAGGGATTGGCCCCCAAGTGTTTTATGACCCCATCAAAGTTCAGTTCCTACAATGAGGATTATACTTAAGCTTGTATCTCCTTGATACATCGGCATATTTTTATACAGAATACATATTTGCGATCCTTATTTATTTACCTACAGAATGAGACCACACACGGTAATGCTGGGACCTGTAGTTCTTCTACCACCCATAGGTCAGCTACGGAATCACATCCTCTAGTCATATTTGATACCCAATTAACCACAATACTCTATAGAGCCTGGATCTGGTGTCAGAAAGGGCATAAGTTGAATCATAAATGAAATATGAAAGTGGACTGGTTTTATGCCCAGAGCTAATTAAAGGGAACCTGTCACCAGGATATTGTGTATAGAGCTGAGGACATGGGTTGCTAGATGGCTTCTAGCATATCCGCAATACCCAGTCCCTATAGCTCTGTGTGCATTATTGTGTAAAAAAAAACGATTTGATAGATATGCAAATTAATCTGAGATGAGTCCTGTCCCTGACTCATCTCACATACGGGACTCATCTCAGGTTAATTTGCATATGTATAAAATCTGTTTTTTTACACAATAAAAGCACACAGAGCTATGGGCACTGGGTATTGTGGATGTGCTAGCGGCCATCTAGCAACCCATGTCCTCAGCTCTATACACAAAATCCCGGTGACAGGTTCCCTTTAAGGGCTATTAGCTCTCCTCAAACCAGACCTGGAAATTAATGACGTCACGCTCCAGCCAGGCTTGACAGCGAGCTGATCTTATCTTAAAGGACAGGATGAGCTGGGCCTGGTATAGCCTTTATGACCTTTTTATAGCCGGCCTCACAGAGTAGTGGTAATAAAAGTGTCCATCTATATCATAGGTGACCCAGGCTTCGGGAAGATGAGAGTTCACAGTTTTTTTACATATGCCAGAAGCATATAAGATGGCTACCCAGAGGAATTATGTATGTATGCCGGCACACCATTCATTACAGATGCAGAGATACATAATAGGTCTATTTTTTTATTTATATTTTTACAATTTTAAAATAGAAAAGGGGAAAAGGGCACTTTTTTTTTACACTAGAAACTGTTTTTTATTCCATTTTTTTTAACTTTTTATTTTAGTCCCACTATTGGACTTCAACTTTTGACGTTCTGATCCTTGTTTCAATGCAGTACAATAAATACCGTATTGTACTGCATTGAAACTGTCAGTTTCACACTGACAGTCACCTATAAAAAACAGCCTGGGGGCTGAGCCTCATAAGCCATCATACCCGGCAGGCGCGGAAGCCTTTGTAAGGCAATCAGATATGTAGTGAAAGCACATGTATGAGAGCATAAACAGGAATGCTTGCATAACTCATGGTCAGTTTCAGACAGGAAATTGAATAGAGAGCTGGTGGCTGCTGCCGGAGACATAGCCAGTGTTTATTCCTGTAAGAACCAGCTTGATAAGAGGAGGTACGACCAGGGGCGTAGCTAAAAGCTCATGGGCCCTGGTGCAAGAGTTCAGCTTGGGCCCCCCTTCCCTCAGTGCTTGTTGACAAGGGGCAGGGGAGCACGTAGCCTTCCTGCTGCCTGAGGAAAACATTGAAAGGGCACACCCTCATGCCAAATTCTTGACCTAACCCCTTCCCTCCAGCCAGAGGTGTAAATTGACCTGCATGCACTTTCTATAATGCCAGTGTCTTATGCACCACAAGGGTCTTTGGGTCCCTCAGGCTCCTGGGCCCTGTACGACTGCTACCTCTGCACCCCCTATAGCTACGGGGACAGGTAGTGTCAGTAATAGGGACTGTGGCTACGGGGACAGGTAGTGTCAGTAATAGGGACTGTGGCTACGGGGACAGGTAGTGTCAGTAATAGGGACTGTGGCTACGGGGACAGGTAGTGTCAGTAATAGGGACTGCGGCTATGGGGACAGGTAGTGTCAGTAATAGGGACTGCGGCTACGGGGACAGGTAGTGTCAGTAATAGGGACTGCGGCTACGGGGACAGGTAGTGTCAGTAATGGGGACTGCGGCTACGGGGACAGGTAGTGTCAGCACGGACTGTGGATATGGGGACTAGTAATGTACAGCTGGTCCATGGATAAAGGGTACAGCAATATGGACTGTGGATTTGGGGACCAGCAATGTCTGTATGGACTGTGGATCCAGGGACTGTCAGTATGGACTGTGGATTGTGAGCAGCAGGTATGGGGTCCATCTTTGAATTGTATCTGGTAAAATGAACTGCAAACAGCATGGACCCCGGCCCCTCCCTAAAATAAGGTGCCAGGCAGGTGCCACCATGTCGACCCTGCAGATGCAAACTCCAACAAGAAAACTCCACACACACCAATGCGTGGCCTGAAGTAGAGCCGAGGGCCGAGGCTAGTCAAAACTCACCTTGCGCCGCACATCCGCACAGTCACTGCCGCTGCCGCCTGTTGCTTCTTCTGACAGTATCTGACTGGAAGCCGGAGATGCGCGGAAACCACGCCTCCGGCTCCCAGTTACTCAGACCTCACATGTCTGCTTCCGCGTCCGCCCCCTCTGACACACGTGAGCTGCCTAGTGCCTGCCTACTACAGCCTGCGCTGCGCTGTGCGCACTGCTCCCGGCACTATTAGATAACATTTTGAATAGGAGGCGGTGGGGGGCCGTGGGCCCCCCTGGCTCAGGGGCCCGGTCGCAATTGCGACCGCTGCGACCCCTGTAGCTACGCCACTGGGTACGACTAGTACTGGAAAGAAGGGTACAACACCTCAGGTGTTAGCTAGGGCTAAGGGCTCGTTCACACGACTGTATGGCTGCTGTGCCCATACATGAATGAATGGGTCAGCGATCAGCAAGATATGACAAAAGATTGTCTTTTGCGGTGTGCAAGCCCATGGAATCACTCCGCCATGACCTATCTTTTGTTGTATCTTGTGGATCGCGGACCGATGCAAGTCAATGGGTCTGCACCGCAGCATGGAGTTCATGTATTCGTTCATGTGTTCGTGTATTGTGGACCCACTGTTTGCGGTCTGCAACACTGGCATGGCGGCCATACTTTCATCTGCATGAGCCCTAAGTCGAGTACTACAGAGTAGCTGATGGTAGAGATAAGGGATATAGTGAAGCCGCCTACTGCAAAATGGGAATGCCTGTTAGATATTATACAGGCTGTATAGTACTGTGCATTGTTGTAAATTCATAATAGTGTTAGTAATCATCGTAATAATATGTCTGTCTTTGGTTAAAAGTTAAAACCAATATACACAGGGTGCAGTATTGTGGCAATAGCTTAATATGATTGACAGGTACAAAGGGAAGTTGAACTAAAGCTTGAATGAGTTGTGTGGCAGGAGTATTCCAATCCCCGTCCAGTCCCAATCAGTTCCCCTAATTAATCTGGCAATGAAAGCTGCTCTGCCAGTTTGAGAGGAGTGAGGAATGGGCACCTGCCCAGTGCTAGACATGTATGACAATAATATCAGATCAGCCATCAATCTAATCTATAATCTATTACTAGACTGACAAGTTATACTACATTAATGTACATATTACTCAGTCACATAGAGATAATTACCTGCTGTATTTCTGTATTACTAATCTTATGTTTATATGTTTTCTGGTGTGAAGCAATGATAATAAAATATCAAAGTGAGATGGAAGCATAAAGTACAGTGGGATCCTAAAATCAAATCCTATGTGGTTATATAATTCTATATGAAGTCTGTGTGTTCTGCATGTGTGGTCATGGTACATGTTTGAGATTATATTGTATGCCTCATGGATGATAGGGAATAATGTAAGTTTTTACAATTTTGTGTACAATGCTGAGCAATATTTTGCCACTTTATACTAAAAGGAAACAAATAAATTACTCTTAAAGGAGTTATCTCGTAAATAATGTAAAAAATGAAAATCGGACATCATATAGTACACGACAATCTTTTACTAACAAATGTAGAACCAGCCCTGTACCTCACACAGGTCCAGAGATCTTCCCATTCATTGCTCTAATTGCTCTGCTAGATTGATTTCATGCTGGCAGCTTAGGGGACATGTCCTTTTTCAGGGGGTGTGTACTTTCTGCTTCAGCTGGTGGCAGTTGAAAGATGGCACTGAGCATGTGCTTCCATCTCAGTGACCTGGACAAAGAATTTTGAAAAAGAGCATAAAACGGCAGGTGGCGCTATACAGATAGATTTCAGTGAATAACTCAGAGTCTATACTAAATTTTTAATAATATGCAATTACAAACGTATTCATATTCAGGCCCTGGTTTGAAAAATGTAGAATATTTTTCATCCGACAACCCCTTTAACTAATGTTTTTTTTCTCTTCGTTTTTTTATTTTTATTTTAAAGGAAGTCTGTCAGCAGTTTTAAACACTCTAAACTGCTGACATCACTATATTGGTGTCAGGAAGAGCAGTGTTAACATTATTAGAGTTGTAACGCCCCAGAGTGGCATTACCACTTCCTTTTGCACCCCGACTATCTGCATTGTGTGATCTTGTGTCATCTCAGATATTTATTGCCATATCCTGCAATGTGTGTATTCATAATTGACCAAGCGTAATGTGCCTGGTTCACCAGCAGATGGCGGCAATCTGTGCTGTGCTAGTTTCTCTGGAGAGGAGCCTTCTAGTTCCTTCCAGCCCTCTCTAGAGAGGGAGGAGTTAGTTAGTTAGTCTAGCCTTCCCCTCTTGAGGAGAGGTTGTCTGTCGGCCAGCAGAGCTCTGTCTGCTCTGCTGTGCCCAGAGGCCCTGCTTCTGAAGCCTATATGGTTGCTTTTCCCCTCCTGGGATTGCACTGCCTTAACCCCAAGCTAAGGGAGCTTGATGCCAGGAAGAAGTTCCTAGGATTAAAGTAAGAGACAGACTACAGACCACTAAGCTAAGTCCCAGCAGAGGAGGAAAAGTTCCTATTTACTCCAGCTAGCATAGCATAGCTGAGAAAGCTACAGCATAGCAGAGCTGAGATTGTTGCAGAAGTGTATGCCTGCCAGCGTTAAGCCAATACCTGCTGATGACCATGATAAAGTCTGGAAACCATTTGGATTACCATTTATGCCAAGTAAAGCTGTGTTCAACGTTACTACAAGTCTGGACTCAATTATTCCTTCATCATCAAAGTTATTCACCCCCTTTGCACTTGCTTTGGACTACACCATGTCTGCGATCCAAGGATATCCAGGTAGGAGCACCGTGACACGTGTATACAACATCTACAGAGACATTGTAGGCCACTCTACACCACTCTGGCAATCCAACATCTGGGTACCAACACTACCATCTACAAAGAGGACTCCATGTCCTCATTGCTTAACGGCAACTGGCGTCACGTTTACTTGCTCTAAAAGAGGGACATATTTCATAGAAACCTCCTAAGGGGCAAGGTATACCCCAGACGTTGGCAATAGGCCGCTGCAGAGTGATGGATATGCATGACCTCCAAACTGAAGTTTTTGTCTTTCTAGCACCATGACCTTGATTGCCCAGATGTTCCCTTCATGCTCAGCCCCTTCATGTTCAGGGGATTTTTAGATTTTGTTCTGGATTTCACCCTATTCATTCAAAACGGTGAAATCCACAGCTTTCCCACAAAATTATGAATATTTATCATTTTTATTAAATTATGGAATGAACTCAACTGTATAAAGAGGAGAGATGAAGAGAGAGGGGAAAGGAGAGACGAGTGAGAGGAAGTATGAGCCATGTGACACCTACAGTGAGTGTCTAGAGAGTTGTGGTCAATGATTCCTAGTCAGAATGGTCCTGGGTTATAAGTGGTGTACCCCAAGGTTCAGTGCTGGGTCTTCTATTATTTAATTTTATTAGGCTACTTTCACACTAGCGTTCGGGTTTCCGTTCGTGAGCTCCGTTTGAAGGAGCTCACGAGCGGACCCGAACGCAGCCGTCCAGCCCTGATGCAGTCTGAATGGAGGCGGATCCGCTCAGACTGCATCAGTCTGGTGGCGTTCAGCCTCCGCTCCGCTCGCCTCCGCACGGACAGGCGGACAGCTGAACGCTGCTTGCAGCGTTCGGGTGTCCGCCTGGCCGTTCGGAGGCGTGCGGATCCGTGCGGATCCGTCCAGACTTTCAATGTAAGTCAATGGGGACGGATCCGTTTGAAGATGCCACAATGTGGCTCAATCTTCAAGCGGATCCGTCCCCCATTGACTTTACATTGAAAGTCTGGACGGATCCGTACTAGGCTATTTTCACACTTAGCTTTTTTTTGCTAAAATAATGCAGACGGATCCGTACTGAACGGAGCCTCCGTCTGCATTATTATGATCGGATCCGTTCAGAACGGATCCGATCGAACGCTAGCCGAACGCTAGTGTGAAAGTAGCCTTAATGATATTGACAATGGGATTAATAGTATAATTTATATTTTTGCAGATGACACCAAGCTATGTAGTACTGTGCAGTCTATGGAAGATATCCATAAACTACAAGCTGACTTGAACAATCTGAGTGAATGAGGTTCAATGTGGATAAATGTAAAGTTATGCATCTTGGTAGTAATAAGCTCTGTGCTTCATATGTCCTAGGGGGTGTAATAGAGAGTCACTTATAGAGAAGGATTTTTGTGTCCTTGTAGATGTTAGATTAAATAACAGCATACAATGTCAATCAGCTGCTTCTAAGGCTACCAGGATATTGTCATGCATTAAATGAGGCATGGACTCGTGGGGCAGAGATGTAATATTGTCACTTTACAAAGCGTTGGTGCATCCTCATCTGGAATATGCAGTTTAGTTCTGGGCCCCATCATATGTCCTAGGTGATGTAACACTGGGAGAGTCACGTATACAGAAGGACTTGGGTGTCCTTGTAGATCATAGATTAAATAACAGCATACAATGTCAATCAGCTGCTTCTAAGGCTACCAGGATATTGTCATGCATTAAATGAGGCAAGGACTCGCAGGGCAGGGATGTAATATTGTCACTTTACAAAGCGTTGGTGCATCCTCATCTGGAATATGCAGTTTAGTTCTGGGCCCCATCATATGTCCTAGGACAGTGGTGGGCAACCTTATTAGTAAAATGAGCCAAATATCGACAAAACAGCGATTTTTATTTTTTTGAGAGCCAAATTTTTTAAACTTCAAATATATAGGAAGGTACATTGTTATTTACTTCATAAGGGTATTCCTAACCATCTGAACATACCTTTCTCAATCCTCGACACTACATCCTCTTTCACTCCACAACGTTTTACCCCATAAGACGCACATAGGTTTTAGAGGAGGACAATATGGAAAAAAATATTTTTCATTACACCTCAGGTCAGACCACTAATCAGAATCTCAATGTTTGAAATCTCTTTTTATTAGACAAGCAAAGAAATATCACCAAATCGCATGTAGCGCAGTACAGCGGGTGACACATCACAATCAAATCTAGTCATAGATCATCGAAGGCATAGCCTAACAATACAGGTTAGGATGTGACAACCACTCAGCTAGGGCAAGGGGCTCTTAAAGTGATTGATCTTACAAAACAAATGCGGGTAACATTAGATACATAACAGTAAGGGGAGGGGAGGTGGGATGGGGATAACAGCCCTAACAGTGTGTCAACCCAAGGTGCAGTTAGGGTCCCGCTCAGGAACGTCTATATAACTAAGACTAGTTATATTTATCTAAGGTTATGTATATTTATCTATAACTTGGCACAAACAAGTTTTGACTATATCAATGGAGACAACTACAGGGGAGGATAGGAGGCGTGCCGAAAAGAAGGAATGTAATGAAATAAAAAGAAATAAAAAAATAAAAAAGGGGGTTCTGCATATTGATTGAAAGAAGTGACCGTCTTCCCATATCCTTAATCCGAGTCCCACTGTTGAGCGTTGAGAAGGTTTGTCCTATAATCTAACCACGGTTGCCAGATCTGTAAAAATCTATTTCTGCTATGGTATGTCCAGCCTATCAGTTCCTCCATCTGGCATATCTGTTGGACCCTACTCCGCCACATCTTCAGTGTTGGTGGGTCAACTGATCTCCATTTTACTGGGATTAAGAGCTTTGCGGCCATAAGCAGATGCGTGGCCAAGTTATTTTTTTTCTGGGGCGAAAATCTGGGGTAGGGATCCAGAGTAGTACTAGCTGGGCTGAAAGTTTCAGGGTCATTGCACAGATCCTGTTAATGGCGCTTTCTACATCTGTCCAGAAGGATCTGATGGCAGGACATAACCACCAGATGTGGGATAAGGATCCGGTGGCAGCAGCACACCTCCAACAAAGATCCGTAGAGAGCAACTGGATTTTAAAAAGGAACTCGGGGGTTCTGTACCATGCAACGCTGTCTTAACAGAGTTTTCTTGAATTTTTATGCACTTGGAAAAGCCGTGCGAAGATTTCTGAATCCATTTACTGTCAGTGTCACAAAATTCAAGGTGGAGTTCTTTTCCCCACTCAGCAACCCAGGGCGGTACGCTAGAATAGCTCTCACTTAGAATCTGCCTATAAATGAGGGTGGTGCATTTATGAGGTAAATTTGGCAGCAGAACATAATTCTCCAACCATGATGGATCAGGGAGAGGGGTAAATTTGGAAATCATAAACTGCCTATAAGCATTCTCAAAGTCATTTCTTTGAATGAAATCTTTACCAAGGGCAGGTACACCCGAGAGGGCAGTATAGAAGTCGGAAGTGATCTGTAACCCTTTCAAATCTCCTAATCTGTGATGTGACATTGATAGCCAAATGTCTGATGGAGATTTAATTTGTGGGAACAGTAGTGTGGGGATAACTGAGATAGGAGCTAAGGGAGAAATCTTGTCCTGAGCAGATGTTAAGACCAAAGACTTATGGCAAATATGCAGCATTCCTCTGGTGAGTACACTATCTACTTTGGTCCCTTCTCCTGTCCTCTTAGGTGTCCATAACCTATGGAACAATTCCTTACCCAACAGGGCCAATTCTAAATCTACATGCATACAGAATGTCTCTTGTCTGGCTAGTTTAAGCCACCTTTCCAAACTAATAGCCTGAATATAGGTTGATAGGTCAGGGAGGGAGATACCCCCATGTTTCTTTCTTCGGGAAAGAAGGCGAAAGGACATTCTAGTGCGCTTCCTATCCCACAAATAACTGCTCATGATGGATTGTAGTTTATTAATGAAACTAACAGGTACCTATATGGGTAGAGCTCTCAAGGTGTACATTATCAGCGGCAGGATGTAGGTGGTGAGGACATTTTTCCTGGCTAGCCAGGTTAGGAAAGGAGAGCTGCTCTTAGAGAGAATAGAGGTGACTTTGGAGAGTAGCGGGGGGAAATTAAGACTAAACAACAACTTGGGGTCCATCGGGATCGTCACCCCCAAATATTGTCAAATATTTTATTGCTTGTGTAGGCCACTTGAATAGTGTGAGGGCTTTGACCTTAGTACGCAGGACAGCTGGGAGGGAAACGCCAAGGGCCTCCGACTTATCGAAATTTATCTTAAAATTTGAGATAACCCCAAAAGTTTCGAAAATCTGCATAACCTCCAGCAAAGCCTCTTCAGGATTTGACAACAGGAGCAGTAAATCATCAGGAGTAGGGATGAGCGAACTCGAACTGTATAGTTCGGGTTCGTACCGAATTTTGGGGTGTCCGTGACACGGACCCGAACCCGGACATTTTCGTAAAAGTCCGGGTTCGGTGTTCGTCGCTTTCTTGGCGCTTTTGTGACGCTTTCTTGGCGCTTTTTGAAAGGCTGCAAAGCAGCCAATCAACAAGCGTCATACTACTTGCCCCAAGAGGCCGTCACAGCCATGCCTACTATTGGCATGGCTGTGATTGGCCAGAGCACCATGTGACCCAGCCTCTATTTAAGCTGGAGTCACATAGCGCCGCCCGTCACTCTGCTCTGATTAGCGTAGGGAGAGGTTGCGGATGCGACAGTAGGGCGAGATTAGGCAGATTAACTCCTCCAAAGGACTTCACTTGATTAATCGATCGATCTGCAGCTGTGCATCATTGAGCTGCTGAAATTCAAATGCTCACTCACTGTTTTTAGGCTGCCCAGACCGTTTGTCAGTCACTTTTTTCTGGGGTGATCGGCGGCCATTTTGTGTCTTGTGCGGTGCTGCGACCAAGTGCATCCAAGCTGCGACCAAGTGCATTTAACCCTCAATGGTGTGGTTGTTTTTTGGCTAAAGCCTACATCAGGGTGAAGCTGTCACACCAAGTGCATTTAACCAGCAATAGTCTGTTCAATTTTTGGCCATATACTAAATCAGGGGCAAGCTGCGCCTGTCACCAAGTGCATTTAACCCTCAATGGTGTGGTTGTTTTTTGGCTAAAGCCTACATCAGGGTGAAGCTGTCACACCAAGTGCATTTAACCAGCAATAGTCTGTTTATTTTTTGGCCATATACTACATCAGGGGCAAGCTGCGCCCGTCACCAAGTGCATTTAACCCTCAGTAGTGTGGTTGGTCAAGCTGTGACACCAAGTGCATTTAACCAGCAATAGTCTGTTCATTTTTTGGCCATATACTACATCAGGGGCAAGCTGCGCCCGTCACCAAGTGCATTTAACCAGCAATAGTGTGGTTATTTTTTGGCCATATCCCAGTCTAATTCTGTCATTAAATCCATACCGGTCACCCAGCGCCTAAATACTAGGCCTCAAATTTATATCCCGCTAAATCTCTCGTTACCGCTGTCCTGTTGTGGCTGGGAAAGTTATTTAGTGTCCGTCAAAGCAGATTTTTTGTTCTGGGTTGAAGTACAATTCCCAATTTAGCAATTTCATAATTTAGTGGTTCCTGCTATATCAGAGCTATTTGAAATCTATCCCTAAAAGGGTATATAATATTCAAGGTGCACATTGGGTCATTCAGAATAACTTCACACACACCCGCTACTGTGTATTTCCAAGTCTAATTCTGTCACTAAACCCATACCTGTCACCCAGCGCCTAAATACTAGGCCTCAAATTTATATCCTGCTAAATCTCTCGTTACCGCTGTCCTGTTGTGGCTGGGAAAGTTATTTAGTGTCCGTCAAAGCACATTTTTTGTTCTGGGTTGAAATACAATTCCCAATTTAGCAATTTCATAATTTAGTGGTTTCTGCTATATCAGAGCTATTTGAAATCTATCCCTAAAAGGGTAGATCATATTGAAGGTGCACATAGGGTCATTCAGAATAACTTCACACACACCCGCTACTGTGCATTTCCAAGTCTAATTCTGTCACTAAACCCATACCTGTCACCCAGCGCCTAAATACTAGGCCTCAAATTTATATCCTGCTAAATCTCTCGTTACCGCTGTCCTGTTGTGGCTGGGAAAGTTATTTAGTGTCCGTCAAAGCACATTTTTTGTTCTGGGTTGAAGTACAATTCCCAATTTAGCAATTTCATAATTTAGTGGTTCCTGCTATATCAGAGCTATTTGAAATCTATCCCTAAAAGGGTATATAATATTCAAGGTGCACATAGGGTCATTCAGAATAACTTCACACACACGCTACTGTGCATTTCCAAGTCTAATTCTGTTAGTAAATCCATACCGGTCACCCAGCGCCTAAATACTAGGCCTCAAATTTATATCCCGCTAAATCTGTTGTTACCGCTGTCCTGTTGTGGATGGGCAAGTTATTTAGTGTCCGTCAAAGCACATTTTTTGTTCTGGGTTGAAATACAATTCCCAATTTAGCAATTTCATAATTTAGTGGTTTCTGCTATATCAGAGCTATTTGAAATCTATCCCTAAAAGGGTATATAATATTCAAGGTGCACATAGGGTCATTCAGAATAACTTCACACACACGCTACTGTGCATTTCCAAGTCTAATTCTGTCACTAAATCCATACCGGTCACCCAGCGCCTAAATACTAGGCCTCAAATTTATATTCAGCTGAATTTGAATACAATACATTGGGCCAAATAATATTTTTGTTGTTGTGGTGAACCATAACAATGAGGAAAACACCTAGTAAGGGACGCGGACGTGGACATGGTCGTGGTGGTGTTAGTGGACCCTCTGGTGCTGGGAGAGGACGTGGCCGTTCTGCCACATCCACATGTCCTAGTGTACCAACTACCTCAGGTCCCAGTAGCCGCCAGAATTTACAGCGATATATGGTGGGGCCCAATGCCGTTCTAAGGATGGTAAGGCCTGAGCAGGTACAGGCATTAGTCAATTGGGTGGCCGACAGTGGATCCAGCACGTTCACATTATCTCCCACCCAGTCTTCTGCAGAAAGCGCACAGATGGCGCCTGAAAACCAACCCCATCAGTCTGTCACATCACCCCCATGCATACCAGGGAAACTGTCTCAGCCTCAAGTTATGCAGCAGTCTCTTATGCTGTTTGAAGACTCCGCTGGCAGGGTTTCCCAAGGGCATCCACCTAGCCCTTCCCCAGCGGTGAAAGATATAGAATGCACTGACGCACAACCACTTATGTTTCCTGATGATGAGGACATGGGAATACCACCTCAGCATGTCTCTGATGATGACGAAACACAGGTGCCAACTGCTGCGTCTTTCTGCAGTGTGCAGACTGAACAGGAGGTCAGGGATCAAGACTGGGTGGAAGACGATGCAGGGGATGATGAGGTCCTAGACCCCACATGGAATGAAGGTCGTGCCACTGACTTTCACAGTTCGGAGGAAGAGGCAGTGGTGAGACCGAGCCAACAGCGTAGCAAAAGAGGGAGCAGTGGGCAAAAGCAGAACACCCGCCGCCAAGAGACTCCGCCTGCTACTGCCCGCCGCCATCTGGGACCGAGCACCCCAAAGGCAGCTTCAAGGAGTTCCCTGGCATGGCACTTCTTCAAACAATGTGCTGACGACAAGACCCGAGTGGTTTGCACGCTGTGCCATCAGAGCCTTAAGCGAGGCATTAACGTTCTGAACCTGAGCACAACCTGCATGACCAGGCACCTGCATGCAAAGCATGAACTGCAGTGGAGTAAACACCTTAAAACCAAGGAAGTCACTCAGGCTCCCCCTGCTACCTCTTCTGCTGCTGCCGCCTCGGCCTCTTCTGCTGCTGCCGCCTCGGCCTCTTCCTCCGCCTCTGGAGGAACGTTGGCACCTGCCGCCCAGCAAACAGGGGATGTACCACCAACACCACCACCACCACCTCCGTCACCAAGCGTCTCAACCATGTCACACGGCAGCGTTCAGCTCTCCATCTCACAAACATTTGAGAGAAAGCGTAAATTCCCACCTAGCCACCCTCGATCCCTGGCCCTGAATGCCAGCATTTCTAAACTACTGGCCTATGAAATGCTGTCATTTAGGCTGGTGGACACAGACAGCTTCAAACAGCTCATGTCGCTTGCTGTCCCACAGTATGTTGTTCCCAGCCGCCACTACTTCTCCAAGAGAGCCGTGCCTTCCCTGCACAACCAAGTATCCGATAAAATCAAGTGTGCACTGCGCAACGCCATCTGTGGCAAGGTCCACCTAACCACAGATACGTGGACCAGTAAGCACGGCCAGGGACGCTATATCTCCCTAACTGCACACTGGGTAAATGTAGTGGCAGCTGGGCCCCAGGCGGAGAGCTGTTTGGCGCACGTCCTTCCGCCGCCAAGGATCGCAGGGCAACATTCTTTGCCTCCTGTTGCCACCTCCTCCTTCTCGGCTTCCTCCTCCTCTTCTTCCACCTGCTCATCCAGTCAGCCACACACCTTCACCACCAACTTCAGCACAGCCCGGGGTAAACGTCAGCAGGCCATTCTGAAACTCATATGTTTGGGGGACAGGCCCCACACCGCACAGGAGTTGTGGCGGGGTATAGAACAACAGACCGACGAGTGGTTGCTGCCGGTGAGCCTCAAGCCCGGCCTGGTGGTGTGCGATAATGGGCGAAATCTCGCTGCAGCTCTGGGACTAGCCAATTTGACGCACATCCCTTGCTTGGCGCATGTGCTGAATTTGGTGGTGCAGAAGTTCATTCACAACTACCCCGACATGTCAGAGCTGCTGCATAAAGTGCGGGCCGTCTGTTCGCGCTTCCGGCGTTCACATCCTGCTGCTGCTCGCCTGTCTGCGCTACAGCGTAACTTCGGCCTTCCCGCTCACCGCCTCATATGCGACGTGCCCACCAGGTGGAACTCCACCTTGCACATGCTGGACAGACTGTGCGAGCAGCAGCAGGCCATAGTGGAGTTTCAGCTGCAGCACGCACGGGTCAGTCGCACTACAGAACAGCACCACTTCACCACCAATGACTGGGCCTCCATGCGAGACCTGTGTGCCCTGTTGCGCTGTTTCGAGTACTCCACCAACATGGCCAGTGGCGATCACGCCGTTATCAGCGTTACAATACCACTTCTATGTCTCCTTGAGAAAACACTTAGGGCGATGATGCAAGAGGAGGTGGCCCAGGAGGAGGAGGAGGAGGAGGAGGAAGAAGGGTCATTTTTAGCACTTTCAGGCCAGTCTCTTCGAAGTGACTCAGAGGGAGGTTTTTGGCAACAGCAGAGGCCAGGTACAAATGTGGCCAGACAGGGCCCACTACTGGAGGACGAGGAGGACGAGGATGAGGAGGAGGTGGAGGAGGATGAGGATGAAGCATGGTCACAGCGGGGTGGCACCCAACGCAGCTCGGGTCCATCACTGGTGCGTGGCTGGGGGGAAAGGCAGGACGATGACGATACGCCTCCCACAGAGGACAGCTTGTCCTTACCCCTGGGCAGCCTGGCACACATGAGCGACTACATGCTGCAGTGCCTGCGCAACGACAGCAGAGTTGCCCACATTTTAACCTGTGCGGACTACTGGGTTGCCACCCTGCTGGATCCACGCTACAAAGACAATGTGCCCACCTTACTTCCTGCACTGGAGCGTGATAGGAAGATGCGCGAGTACAAGCGCACGTTGGTAGACGCGCTACTGAGAGCATTCCCAAATGTCACAGGGGAACAAGTGGAAGCCCAAGGCCAAGGCAGAGGAGGAGCAAGAGGTCGCCAAGGCAGCTGTGTCAATGCCAGCTCCTTTGAGGGCAGGGTT
Source organism: Bufo gargarizans (assembly GCF_014858855.1). NCBI lineage: Eukaryota > Metazoa > Chordata > Amphibia > Anura > Bufonidae > Bufo > Bufo gargarizans. Next base: position 326,963,467 of record NC_058084.1, read on the forward strand.
AGCATGGCAGAGATGTGGAAAACTTTTGTCAACACGCCACAGCTAACTGCACCACCACCTGATACGCAACGTGTTAGCAGGAGGCAACATTTCACTAACATGGTGGAACAGTACGTGTGCACACCCCTCCACGTACTGACTGATGGTTCGGCCCCATTCAACTTCTGGGTCTCTAAATTGTCCACGTGGCCAGAGCTAGCCTTTTATGCCTTGGAGGTGCTGGCCTGCCCGGCGGCCAGCGTTTTGTCTGAACGTGTATTCAGCACGGCAGGGGGCGTCATTACAGACAAACGCAGCCGTCTGTCTACAGCCAATGTGGACAAGCTGACGTTCATAAAAATGAACCAGGCATGGATCCCACAGGATCTGTCCGTCCCTTGTCCAGATTAGACATTAACTACCTCCCCTTAACCATATATTATTGGACTCCAGGGCACTTCCTCATTCAATCCTATTTTTATTTTCATTTTACCATTATATTGCGAGGCTACCCAAAGTTGAATGAACCTCTCCTGTGTCTGGGTGCCGGGGCCTAAATATATGCCAATGGACTGTTCCAATGTTGGGTGACGTGAAGCCTGATTCTCTGCTATGACATGCAGAATGATTCTCTGCTGACATGAAGCCAGATTGTCTGTTACGGGACCTCTCTCCTCTGCCTGTGTGCTGGGCCTAAATATATGCCAATGGACTGTTGAGGTGGTGGCTGACGTGAAGCCTCATTCTCTGCTATGACATGCAGACTGATTCTCTGCTGACATGAAGACAGATTCTCTGTTACGGGACCTCTCTCCTCTGCCTGTGTGTGTGCTGGGCCTAAATATATGCCAATGGACTGTTGCAGTGGTGGCTGACGTGAAGCCTCATTCTCTGCTATGACATGCAGACTGATTCTCTGCTGACATGAAGACAGATTCTCTGTTACGAGACCTCCCTCCTCTGCCTGGGTGCTGGGCCTAAATATATGCCAATGGACTGTTGCAGTGGTGGCTGACGTGAAGCCTCATTCTCTGCTATGACATGCAGACTGATTCTCTGCTGACATGAAGCCAGATTCTCTGTTACGGGACCTCTCTCCTCTGCCTGTGTGTGTGCTGGGCCTAAATATATGCCAATGGACTGTTGCAGTGGTGGCTGACGTGAAGCCTCATTCTCTGCTATGACATACAGACTGATTCTCTGCTACATGAAGACAGATTCTCTGTTACGGGACCTCTCTCCTCTGCCTGTGTGTGTGCTGGGCCTAAATATATGCCAATGGACTGTTGCAGTGGTGGCTGACGTGAAGCCTCATTCTCTGCTATGACATGCAGACTGATTCTCTGCTGACATGAAGACAGATTCTCTGTTACGGGACCTCCCTCCTCTGCCTGGGTGCTGGGCCTAAATATATGCCAATGGACTGTTGCAGTGGTGGCTGACGTGAAGCCTCATTCTCTGCTATGACATGCAGACTGATTCTCTGCTGACATGAAGACAGATTCTCTGTTACGGGACCTCCCTCCTCTGCCTGGGTGCTGGGCCTAAATATATGCCAATGGACTGTTGCAGTGGTGGCTGACGTGAAGCCTCATTCTCTGCTATGACATGCAGACTAATTCTCTGCTGACATGAAGACAGATTCTCTGTTACGGGACCTCTCTCCTCTGCCTGTGTGTGTGCTGGGCCTAAATATATGCCAATGGACTGTTGCAGTGGTGGCTGACGTGAAGCCTCATTCTCTGCTATGACATGCAGACTGATTCTCTGCTGACATGAAGACAGATTCTCTGTTACGGGACCTCTCTCCTCTGCCTGTGTGTGCTGGGCCTAAATATATGCCAATGGACTGTTGCAGTGGTGGCTGACGTGAAGCCTCATTCTCTGCTATGACATGCAGACTGATTCTCTGCTGACATGAAGCCAGATTCTCTGTTACGGGACCTCTCTCCTCTGCCTGTGTGTGTGCTGGGCCTAAATATATGCCAATGGACTGTTGCAGTGGTGGCTGACGTGAAGCCTCATTCTCTGCTATGACATGCAGACTGATTCTCTGCTGACATGAAGACAGATTCTCTGTTACGGGACCTCCCTCCTCTGCCTGGGTGCTGGGCCTAAATATATGCCAATGGACTGTTGCAGTGGTGGCTGACGTGAAGCCTCATTCTCTGCTATGACATGCAGACTGATTCTCTGCTGACATGAAGACAGATTCTCTGTTACGGGACCTCCCTCCTCTGCCTGGGTGCTGGGCCTAAATATATGCCAATGGACTGTTGCAGTGGTGGCTGACGTGAAGCCTCATTCTCTGCTATGACATGCAGACTAATTCTCTGCTGACATGAAGACAGATTCTCTGTTACGGGACCTCTCTCCTCTGCCTGTGTGTGTGCTGGGCCTAAATATATGCCAATGGACTGTTGCAGTGGTGGCTGACGTGAAGCCTCATTCTCTGCTATGACATGCAGACTGATTCTCTGCTGACATGAAGACAGATTCTCTGTTACGGGACCTCTCTCCTCTGCCTGTGTGTGTGCTGGGCCTAAATATATGCCAATGGACTGTTGCAGTGGTGGCTGACGTGAAGCCTCATTCTCTGCTATGACATGCAGACTGATTCTCTGCTGACATGAAGACAGATTCTCTGTTACGGGACCTCTCTCCTCTGCCTGTGTGTGTGCTGGGCCTAAATATATGCCAATGGACTGTTGCAGTGGTGGCTGACGTGAAGCCTCATTCTCTGCTATGACATGCAGACTGATTCTCTGCTGACATGAAGACAGATTCTCTGTTACGGGACCTCTCTCCTCTGCCTGGGTGCTGGGCCTAAATATATGCCAATGGACTGTTGCAGTGGTGGCTGACGTGAAGCCTCATTCTCTGCTATGACATGCAGACTGATTCTCTGCTGACATGAAGACAGATTCTCTGTTACGGGACCTCCCTCCTCTGCCTGGGTGCTGGGCCTAAATATATGCCAATGGACTGTTGCAGTGGTGGCTGACGTGAAGCCTCATTCTCTGCTATGACATGCAGACTGATTCTCTGCTGACATGAAGACAGATTCTCTGTTACGGGACCTCTCTCCTCTGCCTGTGTGTGTGCTGGGCCTAAATATATGCCAATGGACTGTTGCAGTGGTGGCTGACGTGAAGCCTCATTCTCTGCTATGACATGCAGACTGATTCTCTGCTGACATGAAGACAGATTCTCTGTTACGGGACCTCCCTCCTCTGCCTGTGTGCTGGGCCTAAATATATGCCAATGGACTGTTGCAGTGGTGGCTGACGTGAAGCCTCATTCTCTGCTATGACATGCAGACTGATTCTCTGCTGACATGAAGACAGATTCTCTGTTACGGGACCTCTCTCCTCTGCCTGTGTGTGTGCTGGGCCTAAATATATGCCAATGGACTGTTGCAGTGGTGGCTGACGTGAAGCCTCATTCTCTGCTATGACATGCAGACTGATTCTCTGCTGACATGAAGCCAGATTCTCTGTTACGGGACCTCTCTCCTCTGCCTGTGTGTGTGCTGGGCCTAAATATATGCCAATGGACTGTTGCAGTGGTGGCTGACGTGAAGCCTCATTCTCTGCTATGACATGCAGACTAATTCTCTGCTGACATGAAGACAGATTCTCTGTTACGGGACCTCCCTCCTCTGCCTGTGTGTGTGCTGGGCCTAAATATATGCCAATGGACTGTTGCAGTGGTGGCTGACGTGAAGCCTCATTCTCTGCTATGACATGCAGACTGATTCTCTGCTGACATGAAGACAGATTCTCTGTTACGGGACCTCCCTCCTCTGCCTGGGTGCTGGGCCTAAATATATGCCAATGGACTGTTGCAGTGGTGGCTGACGTGAAGCCTCATTCTCTGCTATGACATGCAGACTGATTCTCTGCTGACATGAAGCCAGATTCTCTGTTACGGGACCTCTCTCCTCTGCCTGTGTGTGTGCTGGGCCTAAATATATGCCAATGGACTGTTGCAGTGGTGGCTGACGTGAAGCCTCATTCTCTGCTATGACATGCAGACTGATTCTCTGCTGACATGAAGCCAGATTCTCTGTTACGGGACCTCTCTCCTCTGCCTGTGTGTGTGCTGGGCCTAAATATATGCCAATGGACTGTTGCAGTGGTGGCTGACGTGAAGCCTCATTCTCTGCTATGACATGCAGACTAATTCTCTGCTGACATGAAGACAGATTCTCTGTTACGGGACCTCCCTCCTCTGCCTGTGTGTGTGCTGGGCCTAAATATATGCCAATGGACTGTTGCAGTGGTGGCTGACGTGAAGCCTCATTCTCTGCTATGACATGCAGACTGATTCTCTGCTGACATGAAGCCAGATTCTCTGTTACGGGACCTCCCTCCTCTGCCTGGGTGCTGGGCCTAAATATATGCCAATGGACTGTTGCAGTGGTGGCTGACGTGAAGCCTCATTCTCTGCTATGACATGCAGACTGATTCTCTGCTGACATGAAGCCAGATTCTCTGTTACGGGACCTCTCTCCTCTGCCTGTTAGTGTGCTGGGCCTAAATATATGCCAATGGACTGTTGCAGTTGTGGCTGACGTGAAGCCTCATTCTCTGCTATGACATGCAGACTGATTCTCTGCTGACATGAAGACAGATTCTCTGTTACGGGACCTCTCTCCTCTGCCTGTGTGTGTGCTGGGCCTAAATATATGCCAATGGACTGTTGCAGTGGTGGCTGACGTGAAGCCTCATTCTCTGCTATGACATGCAGACTAATTCTCTGCTGACATGAAGACAGATTCTCTGTTACGGGACCTCTCTCCTCTGCCTGGGTGCCGGGGCCTAAATATCTGAGAATGGACTGTTCCAGTGGTGGGTGACGGGAAGCCAGATTCTCTGCTATGGAACCTCTCTCCAATTGATTTTGGTTAATTTTTATTTATTTAATTTTTATTTTAATTCATGTCCCTATCCACATTTGTTTGCAGGGGATTTACCTACATGTTGCTGCCTTTTGCAGCCCTCTAGCTCTTTCCTGGGCTGTTTTACAGCCTTTTTAGTGCCGAAAAGTTCGGGTCCCCATTGACTTCAATGGGGTTCGGGTTTGGGACGAAGTTCGGATCGGGCTCGGATCCCGAACCCGAACATTTCCGGGATGTTCGGCCGAACTTCTCGAACCCGAACATCCAGGTGTTCGCTCAACTCTAATCAGGAGCAGTAAATCTGCCTTGTTTCACTCCTTTGATCGTGGGGGATTGGCGGAACTTAAAAAGAAGCGTCTCTAGGGTGAGTACAAACAAGGTGGGGGATAATGGGCATCCTTGACGAGTACCGTTTCTAATTTGGAAGGCGTTCGATAGGGTGCCGTTGACTAGTACTCTCGCAGATGGTGCAGAGTATAGAGTATAGATAGCTCTGATGAGGCCTTCAGGGAAGCCAAAGGCTTGTAGTACTTTCTCCATATAGGCCCAGCTAACCCTATCGAACGCCTTCTCCGCATCTGTGCCCAGGAGTACAAGAGGGGACTTAGATTTGATGGCGTGGGTGATCGCATGTATGACTCTACTGATATTATGCCTACCCTCTCTACCTGCAACGAAACCTACCTGTTCTTCACCCACAAGCCCAGGGAGCAACCCTGACATCCTGCTGTTAAGCAGTTTAGCCCACCACTTCAAATCGGTGTTCAGCAGTGAAATCGGCCTGTAACTTCCACATGCTTCCTTATCCTTCCCTTCTTTATGGATAATCGTTATGTGCGCTTCCTAGGCTTGTGGGGTCAGAGAGCCACCTGTAAGGAGGAGATTGCATGCCGTGACAAAATGTGGGACTAAAATATCTTTATACTTTTTGTAATATGAGCTTGGAAAACCGTCAGGTCCGGGACTCCTGCCTGAAGGGATAGACATTAGAACCTTTTCTACCTCTTCCGTTGTAAACGGTTGAAGCAGCTGATGTATATCGACCTCAGAAATTCTTGGGATGTTAATAGAGCTAAGGAACTCCGACGTGCGTGTCTCGATTTGCTGGCTGGTGAGGGGTATTGGGAGGTTATACAGATTTGAATAAAAGGAGCAAAACTCCTGAGCTATCGCTGGAGTATTAATAAGTCGGGGGCCTGAGGCTGATTTGATGGCTTGAATAAAGGATTTATTTCTTTGGTTCTTAATAAGGTTGGAGACTAACTTAGAACCCCTATTCCCATGAAGGTATTGTTTGAAGCGCAATACGAACATTCAAAAAGTCAGTGACCTTATGCCTCAAGCACTTAAGCAGAACCTCAATGTTAATAAGACCTCCCTGAGATCAGATGTCAGCTCAGACCCCAAAGTAAATGACCTCCTCAATCAGACCTCAGATAAGAGCCCCATGCCTCTCATCATCCCCATTATCAACCATGATGCCTCTCATCATCACCATTATCATCCATGATGCATCTCATCATCCATGATGCCTCTCATATCCCCCATTATGATTCTCATCACCTCATTGCCTCAGATCAGCCCCAAGTTTCATAAAATAAAAAAGCACTTACCTCTCCGGCTCCTGGATGCCGCTGCTCCTCACCACCCGCGCTCTGTGTTCCTCCTGCTGTCGGCTGTGCTGTGAACTGGCGTGCACAGAGTGACGTCACAGAGCGCCTCACACTGTGCGCAGCCCTGCACAGCCTACAACCGAGGACCAGGAAGCGGTGAGTACAGAGCCTTCACCGCTTCCTGGTCTTCACCCTCCTAGCTTTTTTTGCTACGGGCAACGAAAATGCTATCGCACTGTACATGTGAGCCCGCACCTGGAAGAGCCAATATCAGGGGGCTAAAGAGCCGCATGTGGCTCTAGAGCCGCAGGTTGCTGACCACTGTCCTAGGAGATGTAACACTGGGAGAGTCACGTATACAGAAGGACTTGGGTGTCCTTGTAGATCATAGATTAAATAACAGCATACAATGTCAATCAGCTGCTTCTAAGGCTACCAGGATATTGTCATGCATTAAATGAGGCAAGGACTCGCAGGGCAGGGATGTAATATTACTACTTTACAAAGTGTTGCTGCATCCTCATTTGGAATATGCAGTTTAGTTCTGGGCCCCATCATATGTCCTAGGTGATGTAACACTTGAAGAGTCACGTATACAGAAGGACTTGGGTGTCCTTGTAGATCATAGATTAAATAACAGCATACAATGTCAATCAGCTGCTTCTAAGGCTACCAGGATATTGTCATGCATTAAACGAGACATTGGTGCGGCCTCATCTGGAGTATGCAGTTCAGTTCTGGGCACCAGTCCATAGGAAGGATGCCCTGGAGCTGGAAAAATACTGAGGAAAGCGACTAAACTAATAAGGGGCATGGAGGGTCTCAGTCATGAAGAAAGATTAAAAGAATTAAATGTATTTAGTCTTGAGAAGAGACATGATTAACCTGTACAAATATATAAATTGCCTATACAAAAAATACGGTGAAAAGCTGGTCCATGTAAAATGCCTTCAAAAGACAAGGGGGCACTGCCTCCAACTTGAGAAGAAAAAGTTCAGTCTCCAGAAGCGTCAAAGCTTCTTTACTGTAAGAACTGTGAATCTGTGGAATAGACACCTCAGGACATGGTCACTACAGGGACAATGGATAGTTTTAAAAAGGGCTTAAATGAATTCTTAAAAGTAAATGACATTAATGCTTATGAAAATGTGTAAAAATCTGAGTATAATGCAATAATAAAAAAATGCCCCCAAAGGTGTATTAAATATAAACCTGCAACAATTGAGTGCATTGCATCTGGTAAATGCTGTGTCATGTTTGCTAACAAGAAACTGATGCCAACATAATATCTGCCTATCTATTCACAGTGGAAATAGCTTTTTCATTTTGGATCACTTCAACATAAACAAATGCGTCCATTAGCGCCGTGCTCCAGGAGGAATAACACGGGTTACTCTCTAAAGAACAGAGGGGAAGATTGATTTCCCCTCTGATTTGGAACAGTTATAATCAGAACATTCACAATACTAAAAACAAGAATGGTTCTTTGCTATCAACTCCGACCAATGCAGCCTAAGATCTAGCAGACCACTACTGTCTACAGTCCCAGACTAGCTGCAGTATACAGCCCCCAACTGCAGAGTATGTTCGCTCTCCTATTACCTGCAAGTACCTCAGTCCCACTCTCCCTCTTACTGCTTGTTTTTAGTTACGTTTCTTGGTTCACTTGATGGGAAAAGACGGTGATTGGTGCTTAAAATCGGAGGGTGCCCCGGTCGGTGGCACTGCTCCGTACATCAATACATCTTCTCAGAGTACTGAGTGACGTCACCTGGGGCTACTGAAGGCTGTAAGGACCAAAAATGTGTTTCAGAAAATAATGCGTTTTCCTTCGTCAGGAATCAATCAGAACATTATAGTTATGAAGGTTCGGTAATGAGGGTTAAGGATATGCAAACTTAAAGGGACACTGACAGGCCCAATCAGCATATTTAGTTATATATATGACAGTACAGGTCTTATAAAGTGTATTAAAATAATCTAAGTATCCCCCCTGTCCACCTTCTAAATACAGAAAACTAAAGTTTTATAACCTGCTTGACTCGTCTCTAATCTGCCCAAGGGGCGGCGTTTCATCTCAAATTGCGCCCAGCCAGCCGCTCCCAACTGCCGTTCTGAAGCCCTGCCCAGCTCATCAATATTCACTTCGCTGGGCGGCAGCTACTACTCTCCCCGACTCAAGATCCTGCGCATGCCCAATTCAATCCTCTGGGCATCGTCCTCTGTCTAATCTTCAGCGCATGCGCCCGGCCGGGGTCACATCGCGCCTGCGTACAGACAGTCTGCGTCTTAGAGGCCGCTGTGCCCGGCGCATGCTCATTAAGCAGAGGCTGCAGCGGCCTCTAAGACGCAGACTAGTACCCAGGTGCGATGTGACCCAGGCCGGGCGCATGCGCTGAAGATTAGACAGAGGACGATGCCCAGAGGATTGAATTGGGCATGCGCAGGATCTTGAGTCGGGGACAGTAGGAGCTGCCGCCCAGCGAAGTGAATATTGATGAGCTGGGCAGGGCTTCAGAACGGCAGTTGGGAGCGGCTGGCTGGGCGCAATTTGAGATGAAACGCCGCCCCTTGGGCAGATTGGAGACGAGTCAAGCAGGTTATAAAACTTTAGTTTTCTGTATTTAGAAGGTGGACAGGGGGGATACTTAGATGATTTTAATACACTTTATAAGACCTGTACTGTCATATATATACCTAAATATGCTTATTGGGCCTGTCAGTGTCCCTTTAAAGGGGTTATCCAATTCTATATAATGTCCCCCATATGCCAGGCCCCTCACAATGAATATACTTACCTGGCTCCCCGCGCCGCTCCTGACCGCCGCTGCTGCTTCTCCCCATGCGCGGATGAATACATCCGGTGGGGGGGGGAGTAGCCAATGGAAGGCGATGACGGGGGACGAGCCTCCCTAGCTTCACCTGTGTTGCTAGGGGGGCTCTTCACCGTCACCCCCTGACATTGGCTGCTCCCCCCCAACACCAGATGTTTTCATCTGTGCACGGGGAGAAGCAGCAGCGGCGGTGCGGGGACCAGGAGCAGAGCGGGGAGCCAGGTAAGTATATTCATTGTGAGGGGCCCGGCATATGGAGGACATTTTTTAACCCCTGTCTTTTTACGCCCCTTTAAGACGGTGATTGAACTCAATGGGGGTCATTTACAAAGACTGTCTTTTTACACTGGTCTTAGACCACCCCATACGCTGCCATAAAACTAGCCTAATTTATGACGAGGCCTGTGACTCATTATAAATCAGGCGCATCAACAGCAGTCCATTTACACATTTTATCAGCGTTAATAAGTACAGGTAAATGGCTCTGCCCCCATCACACCGACTGTCAAACGCAATCTAAAACTGGTCATGTGACTGAATATTATAACACTGTTTATCAAAAAAGGGACTTACGACTTTATTTAACAAATAAAAAAGTTGCAAGTCCCTTAATAAAAGACCCCCCAATTTGTTGTCCCCAGTACCGCATAAAATAAAGAAGGAATGTTCGTCGACTAACACAACCAGTCCGGGACTGGTCCAGAGCACCATGGGGCCCACAGCTGACATATCCTTTCATGAAGGGGGGGGTTCTTGTACAAAGTAGCAAATGCTCTACTTCACATCATTGGGTTAAATAGTGACATTCTGACTGCCTGAGACTACCACTAGGTGGAGCTTCTTATATATGTTTTTACAGAGCTAGTAGTCAGTTCAGTAGGAATTGGATAAACCAATAGGCATTGAGCTCCCTAAAGTAGTGGCTGAATACAGTGTTAAACCATGTTGGTGCTGCACTGTTTACTGGCCACTAGAGGACGCCACTACACTACTGTTAGGAAGGCTACTGCCAGTGCTTCCCATTCACCGCTGCAGTCCTAGGCTCTGTCTGTGTAGGTACTGTTTATTCTGGGATCCGCTCCACAGTTTCCTCTCAGCCCTGGCTGCAGCATGCTTGCTGCTTGTTTACTGCAGCACTTCCTTAAGGGCCAGGGCGCGTCACTTCCTGTGCTCTATGGGTTAGATCATGTGACTTTGCTGACCAATCCTAGCCCTCCTGCACATATATAAGTGGCTCAGCCTCCTTTCCCAGATGCCTCAGTGTCAAGGTCCTTGTGTCCTGGAAAGGTTGCTGATATCTCTGCTTGTGTTCCTGGACTCTGCTACCTGTTTGATCCCTGCCTGCTTTCCTTGACTCTCCTCTCCTCTCCCGTTGCTGACCCGGATTGCCTGACCTATTGCTTGTTTGACTTTTCTTCTGCCTCATCCTTCGGTCCTGCACTGTTGCTCCTCGTTACGACTTGGCCTGCTGGTTCCCTTTAAAGGGATGTGCGCAATAGTGAAGTACAGCCACAAAAAGTTAAAGTACAATTTATTATACGCACAAGAGAAATAGTATAAAAAGCCTTAAAACATCGCTGGAAAGCTTTATGTTCATACCCAGGTGCTCAGGTACCTCCTGGTCCGCCTGGACCAGCTGCCTTCTGTGCCAATCCTTTTGAAGAGGTAGCGACCTGGTGTTCCCCTCGGGAAAGTCTATCCCCACCATCAGGGGTACTGTGAAGATTGAGGGGTTTCGCTTAGACAATGCTCTTAGAGGAGGTAGGACACCTGGCACAGTGGGTTCACTCCATCTGGTTCGTGACAGCTGTGGTCTGCTGGGGAGACAAAGAAGAGGAGGAGGTGACGAGACCCAATCCATATGAGTTGGGAAGGTTAGGATAGAGATGCTGCCGCTCAGGGAGTTCAGGTGCATATCCATGTGTTAGTGTGCATTTGCCTGCTGGGAGTGGCTGTCACTGAGGTCTGCTGAAACTGGAGAGGAGGATAACTGTGGTGGTCACCAGGAGACGACCACAGATAGAGAAGATCTGACAATCTGCGGGAGGAGAGGGAATCTCCCTCCTGCATTAGTGTCTCACAGTGGCGCACCTACAAGGGGGGGGGGGGGGGGGGGGCAGCGGGTCTGGATTCCCCCCCCCCCCCCTCCCCAGAACAACCAAGCCAATTTTTTTTATCCTTCAGGGCCGCACCGCCGATCACCAAAGGCGGCGCGGCCCTGGATGTAATTACGGCGGCAGCGGTGGGGGGCGCTAGGAGATGAGCGCTTCCATTGCGCACATCTCCATATCTAATCCATCTGTATCGCTGTCCTTAGGACAGCGATACAGATGCCTGTACTACGGCAGGGGAGGGAGAGGTGTGTCCCTCCCCTGTTCTTCTGATAGGCCGCACCTATGCCTGCAGCCTATCAGATGGTGAAGATAAATTGGTCAGCACTCGCTTGAATGCACGCCGCACGGGACCAGGATCAGTTTCCACGTGCAATGGAGTAAAGGATCCCAGCAGACGTGACTTGATGCTTGTAACAAATTTATTGTCAGAGTAACAATATGTCCTGTCCTGTTCTAGGACGCGTCACCATAATGCCAGGGATAGGGAACCTCCCAGTGACATCAGACCCTAAAAGGGGTGGTACATGGGAGGTAACCAAAAAGTAACAAAGAATTGTATATATAGAAAGAAAACCATGTAGCGGCAATGTATCAAAACACTTATATTATATATTATAGATACCATCTCAGATGGGAGATTCTTCAATGAGTAGACGATGTCTAAAATAATAATAATGATATATGTTAGATCACCAGATTAAACAGAAATGATGCATTGGTTGACAAAGGATCTTAAATATGTGTGATTTCATAATCCCTATTAAGACCTCTGGGGTACAGGGTGTCCAGGGTATGGATCCAATAGGCCTCCCGGCGTAGTAATCAAGAAGCTATTACTACGCCAGGAGGCCTATTGGATCCATACCCTAGACACCCTGTACCCCTGAGATGGTATCTATAATATATAATATAAGTGTTTTGATACATTGCCGCTACATGGTTTTCTTTCTATATATACAATTCTTTGTTACTTTTTGGTCACCTCCCATGTACCACCCCTTTTGGGGTCACTGGGAGGTTCCCTATCCCTGGCATTATAGGTGACGCGTCCTAGAATACAGGACATATTGTTACTTTGACAATAAATTTGTTACAAGCATCAAGTCACGTCTGCTGGGATCCTTTACTCCATTGCATCAGAGGCCGGTTCAGGCGGCGCGATGACGTCATCATCGCGCCGCCTGAGCCGGGCAGCACACAGCAGGGACACAGGCCAGAAGAGGCCTACATCACATCGCTGCTGATGGAGGTAAGTATCAGTGTATTTTTTTTGTTTTGTTTTTGTGGAGGGGGGGAGCTGGCACTATGAGGGCACTAAAGGGGAGAACTGGGGAGCATCTGGTGGTACTTTTTTTTTGGGTGGCACTTCTTACTGGCACATTATGGAGAGGAGCACTATGGGGGCTCTAAAGGGGCTTTTTTTTTTTTTACACACTATGGGGGGCACTATAGGGGAGAACGGCACTAGGGGGCATCTGGTGACACTATAGGGGCATTATTTGGGGGCACCATGGGGGAGAGGAGCACTATAGGGGCTCTAAAGGTTTTTTTTTTTTGACACATTATGGGGAGCACTATAGGGGCATTATTTGGGGGCACCATGGGGGAGAGGAGCACTATAGGGGCTCTAAAGGTTTTTTTTTTTTTACACATTATGGGGAGCACTATAGGGGCATTATTTGGGGGGCACCATGGGGGAGAGGAGCACTATGGGGGCTCTAAAGGGGCTTTTTTTTTATACATTATGGGGGGCACTATAGGGGAGAACGGCACTATGGGGCATCTGGTGGCACTATAGGGGCATTATTTGGGGGCACTCTGGTGGCACATGGGGGCATTATGGCATCTGGTGGCACTAAGGGGGCATTTTTTACTGGCACATTATGGGAGGCACTATGGAGGAGTGGAGCACTATTGGGGCATATGGTGGCATTTTTTACTGGCACATTATGAGGCGGCACCATGGGGGAGAGGAGCACTATGGGGGCATCTGGGGGGTCTAAAGGGGCTTTTTTTTATTGACACATTATGGGGGCACTATAGGGGAGAATGGCACTATAGGGGCATTATTTGGGGGCACTAAGGGGAAGTGGGGGCTCTAAAGGGGCCTTTATTTTTATTGTCACATTATGGGGGCATTATGGCATCTGGTGGCACTAAGGGGACATTTTTTTACTGGCACATTATGGTAGGCACTATAGGGGAGAGCGGTACTATGGGGGAGAGGAGCACTATTGGGGCATATGGTGGCACTTAGAAGGGGCATTTTTTACTGGCATATTATGGGGGACACTATGGGGAAGGGGGAGAGGAGCACTATGAGGGCATTTACTGGGGCACTATATAGGGGTATTTTATACTGAAATACATTATGGGGACATTAGCTCAACAGCGGGCACTAAGCGGGGGTATTTCATGTACTGTCATATTGTAGGGAGAATTATTAGTACTAGGAGGTATTATGCGGAGCTTTGCTAATACTGGGGGGGCTATGAGGAACATGATTACTAGTATGGGCACTATAGGGGCATTATTACTACTGTGTGCTGTGGCAGAGAATTATTTCTATTTTGGGGAGCCCTGTTACTTTGGGGGGCACCCTGCCACAGTATCAGCTTAGCACAATCATTTTTGGGGGACATTATCTTTATACTATTAGTGTCTGGGCGGTTATTTTTTTAGAGCACTGTGTGCCAATAATTGTTGAAGGGGGCACTATCTGTGTGGTAGTAGTATTTCCAGGGGGACTGTTTCTGCAGTATAGTATTGGGGGCACAGCGGGCACAGTATTGGGGCACTATCTGTGTGGTAGCAGTATTTCCAGGGGGACTGTTTCTGCAGTATAGTATTGGGGGCACAGCGGGCACAGAATTGGGGCACTATCTGTGTGGTAGCAGTATTTCCAGAGGGACTGTTTCTGCAGTATAGTATTGGGGGCACAGCGGGCACAGTATTGGGGCACTATATGTGTGGTAGTAGCATTTCCAGGGGGACTGTTTCTGCAGTACAGTATTGGGGGCACAGCGGACACAGTATTGGGGGTGGCAGGAAAGGGTGTTCAGAAGATGTGAAGATGATGGAAATGTGGGAAACTAATGTCTGTTTGTCAATCTCTGCAGAGATGGGAGATGGCTGAAAAATCATCATGGCGGTCTGGTCTAAATGAAGAAGATGAGGAAAGAGAACGTCCACAACAAAGGTGACATCACTGGATGTAAGAGGTATGAGGTGCTATGTAGGAGAGATGCTCCGGCTCCTCCCCCTGCCATTTGCAGAAGGAGGATTCAGAGCTGGGTGAGGACGGCCAAAGGGGGCAGCAGGCCACGGGCGGGTGGCAGATGGTCGGGGGAACCACAGGCCTTGAGCAGGATCTGGGGAGGGAGGAGAGCGGAGGAGCTTCCTGGCTGTAGCCGGCTGTTTATTGTACAGGGAGTGCAGAATTATTAGGCAAGTTGTATTTTTGAGGATTAATTTTATTATTGAACAACAACCATGTTCTCAATGAACCCAAAAAACTCATTAATATCAAAGCTGAATATTTTTGGAAGTAGTTTTTAGTTTTAGCTATTTTAGGGGGATATCTGTGTGTGCAGGTGACTATTACTGTGCATAATTATTAGGCAACTTAACAAAAAACAAATATATACCCATTTCAATTATTTATTTTTACCAGTGAAACCAATATAACATCTCAACATTCACAAATATACATTTCTGACATTCAAAAACAAAACAAAAACAAATCAGTGACCAATATAGCCACCTTTCTTTGCAAAGACACTCAAAAGCCTGCCATCCATGGATTCTGTCAGTGTTTTGATCTGTTCACCATCAACATTGCGTGCAGCAGCAACCACAGCCTCCCAGACACTGTTCAGAGAGGTGTACTGTTTTCCCTCCTTGTAAATCTCACATTTGATGATGGACCACAGGTTCTCAATGGGGTTCAGATCAGGTGAACAAGGAGGCCATGTCATTAGATTTTCTTCTTTTATACCCTTTCTTGCCAGCCACGCTGTGGAGTACTTGGACGCGTGTGATGGAGCATTGTCCTGCATGAAAATCATGTTTTTCTTGAAGGATGCAGACTTCTTACTGTACAACTGCTTGAAGAAGGTGTCTTCCAGAAACTGGCAGTAGGACTGGGAGTTGAGCTTGACTCCATCCTCAACCCGAAAAGGCCCCACAAGCTCATCTTTGATGATACCAGCTCAAACCAGTACTCCACCTCCACCTTGCTGGCGTCTGAGTCGGACTGGAGCTCTCTGCCCTTTACCAATCCAGCCACGGGCCCATCCATCTGGCCCATCAAGACTCACTCTCATTTCATCAGTCCATAAAACCTTAGAAAAATCAGTCTTGAGATATTTCTTGGCCCAGTCTTGACGTTTCAGCTTGTGTGTCTTTTTCAGTGGTGGTCGTCTTTCAGCCTTTCTTACCTTGGCCATGTCTCTGAGTATTGCACACCTTGTGCTTTTGGGCACTCCAGTGATGTTGCAGCTCTGAAATATGGCCAAACTGGTGGCAAGTGGCATCTTGGCAGCTGCACGCTTGACTTTTCTCAGTTCATGGGCAGTTATTTTGCGCCTTGGTTTTTCCACACGCTTCTTGCGACCCTGTTGACTATTTTGAATGAAACGCTTGATTGTTCGATGATCACGCTTCAGAAGCTTTGCAATTTTAAGAGTGCTGCATCCCTCTGCAAGATATCTCACTATTTTTGCCTTTTCTGAGCCTGTCAAGTCCTTCTTTTGACCCATTTTGCCAAAGGAAAGGAAGTTGCCTAATAATTATGCACACCTGATATAGGGTGTTGATGTCATTAGACCACACCCCTTCTCATTACAGAGATGCACATCACCTAATATGCTTAATTGTTAGTAGGCTTTCGAGCCTATACAGCTTGGAGTAAGACAACATGCATAAAGAGGATGATGTGGTCAAAATACTCATTTGCCTAATAATTCTGCACTCCCTGTATAATGTGAAGCAGGCAGTGCAGCCAGGACAGACCTCCCCCTCTCTCCGTATGATGTGTAGAGACAGGCTGCAACTATAGAATGTCAGCTGTACAGTGTTTGTTGGGAGTGGCCTATTATATGTAGGAGGGGCTTTTAATAATGGGCAGGGCCAAAAAATTTGCGCCACGCTTCGCGCGCCACATTGTTATTTTCCTACAGAGCTTTTAGAATCGCCAAGTAAAAGAATCAGCGCAACACACTACACCCCTTCCCTGCATTTTCAAATATAAAGGGGGCTTTGAAAAATTGAATTAGCACAGCGCACTACACATGCCACATTTTTTTGCCTTTCGGACCCCCCCTAGACAAAATTCCTGGGTGCTCCCCTGGTGTCTCAGGAGGTGTTACAGCCCACTGGTAGGAGAAGAGCAGTAGGCCTGATCAGGGAGATGTCCCTTGGGACTAGTGAAGTGTTAAAGGGAGGTTATCACCTCAAAATTGGTTTAAAAATAAACATACTGCCATGTAGGCTAGGTTCCTCAAATAATAACCGTACCTTTCTTGTGAAATTCCACCTCTCTGATCGTGAAAAATACAGCTTTTTATTTTCATGCAAATAAGGTTTTGTGTGCAACGGGGGCAGGGCCACTGCATTTGGTGCATTATCTATCTGCCGGTAATGCTGACCAGGCCTTCACCTACAGTTCACTTGACAGTCCCTGAGATATCAGAGCTGGTAGCGATGATGCAAGGGAAGCCAGGAGCACCAACTGGAGATGCCCCGCCCACAGTGCACCTAAAGCCTTACAAGCCATTTCTCTGCAATAGAGAATTGGATTTTCATGAGAAAGGTATGGTTATGTTTCAAGGTACCTACGTTACATGGCAGTATGCTTATTCTGAAACCAATTTTGGAGGGGACAGTCTCCCTTTAGAGAGACTGAAAACGTTCAAGAGCAAAGCCTGCCCTATACTGTAGGACCACTAAAGTCACCATAAATATTCACTGTATACTCCTGTCATGGCTGATAACCAGTGGGCCACCTAAGCTCTGCTCACGTCTGCTGGTACATAACAATCAGATGATCTCGGTATTAATGCTAGGAACATCAGGTACGTTCCTGGCCGGCGACTGCAGGTCTCCCTCTTGAACTCAACTCTCTTTACGACAGTGATAGTTGAATACTGCATCAGGGGTGGCGGTATTTTGTCCTGTACTGAGAGATTTGGTTCTGCTGGGGCAGTATATTGTGCTGTACTGTGGTATTTGGTTCTGTTGGGGCAGTATATTGTGTTGTACTGTGGTATTTGGGTCTGATGGGGCAGTATATTTTGCTGTACCGTGGTATTTGGTTCTGATGGGGCAGTATATTGTGCTGTACTGTGGTATTTGGTTCTGATGGGGCAGTATATTGTGTTGTACTGTGGTATTTGGGTCTGATGGGGCAGTATATTTTGTTGTACCGTGGTATTTGGTTCTGATGGGGCAGTATATTGTGCTGTACTGTGGTATTTTGTTCTGATGGGGCGGTATATTGTGCTGTACTGTGGTATTTGGTTTTGCTGGGGCAGTATTTTGTGCTGTACTGTGGTATTTGGTTCTGATGGGGCAGTATATTTTGCTGTACTGTGGTATTTGCTTCTGCTGGGTAAGTATATTGTGCTGCACTTTGGTATTTAGTTCTGCTGGGGCAGTATTTTGTGCTGCACTGTGGTATTTGGTTTTGCTGGGGCAGTATTTTGTGCTGCACTGTGGTATTTGCTTCTGCTGGGGCAGTATTTTGTGCTGCACTGTGGTATTTGGTTTTGCTGGGGCAGTATTTTGTGCTGCATTGTGGTATTTGGTTCTGCTGGGGCAGTATTTTGTGCTGCACTGTGGTATTTGGTTTTGCTGGGGCAGTATTTTGTGCTGCACTGTGGTATTTGGTTCTGCTGGGGCAGTATTTTGTGCTGCACTGTGGTATTTGGTTCTGCTGGGGCAGTATTTTGTGCTGCACTGTGGTATTTGGTTTTGCTGGGGCAGTATTTTGTGCTGCACTGTGGTATTTGGTTCTGCTGGGGCAGTATTTTGTGCTGCACTGTGGTATTTGGTTCTGCTGGGGCAGTATTTTGTGCTGCACTGTGGTATTTGGTTCTGCTGGGGCAGTATTTTGTGCTGCACTGTGGTATTTGGTTTTGCTGGGGCAGTATTTTGTGCTGCATTGATATTTGGTTCTACTGGGGCAGTATTTTGTGCTGCATTGATATTTGGTTCTACTGGGGAGATATTTTGTGCTGCACTGTGGTATTGCTGGCTCCACCTACTTCTGTTGCCCCATCTGGACCCGCCTACAACATGTGAACACGTTTTGTTTGTTCTCCTGGGCCAATGTAAGTTCCCAGTCCATCCCTGGCCCTATTGCCGTTTTATTGGGTCTCTTCATTCAATTCTTTGGTGACACACCTGCATCGCATCATTCCATTGGCACCACCTTATCCATTACAACCCTAAGCAGACTCACCAATGACATACCCCTAATCAGCACCGTGACAATATGTAATCCCCATATAACACCACCATATAGCTTCCATACAGTCACTATCACAAGCTGCCGCAATCAGTTTTCTCCTCTGCTAATGATTCTGTCAGTGCACCACTGCGCCATCTGGTGGCCGGTCGCTATTGTCACACATGATGCAGGCTCCTCCCAGTGCAGCTGCCGCAGTACATACTTTCGCTTCCAAAGCTGAAGAGACAGGCGGTGGGCGTGGTTATCTGGCGTCACAGCTGCCCGAAGAATAACGCTTTTTCATTGGTCGGTAGTGGCTCCTTGACCAATAGGTGCGAGCGGGGGGCGGGCCGTGCGGTGACCGTGTCATGAGCGGCCCTGGGATAAGCTTCCATTGCGTTGTCTGCGGTTCCCCGGGGCAGGAGGAGCACAGGTAAAACGCACGCGTTTAACACCGGGCATGGGGTGCGGGGCCTGAACGGGGGCTGGTGTTATAGCAGCTGGTGGCTGAGGCTGACAAATGTGTGTGACTTACACAAGTAGGCTCTCAAGGGCATGGAGAAGTGTATGCCAGCCTCATGGAGCCCCAGACATATGCCTCTGCCCCTGAGGTGACAGTAAACATGTCCTCCTTCCCTCCCTATGTATCAGCCTGTGGTAAATAATGAGTCTGAGTCCTGGCAGATACATGCCCTGCCAGCAGGGGGCAGCACCCAGCAGATACATGCCCTGCCAGCAGGGGGCAGCACCCAGCAGATACATGCCCTGCCAGCAGGGGGGCAGCACCCAGCAGATACATGCCCTGCCAGCAGGGGGCAGCACCCAGCAGATACATGCCCTGCCAGCAGGGGGCAGCACCCAGCAGATACATGCCCTGCCAGCAGGGGGCAGCACCCAGCAGATACATGCCCTGCCAGCAGGGGGCAGCACCCAGCAGATACATGCCCTGCCAGCAGGGGGCAGCACCCAGCAGATACATGCCCTGCCAGCAGGGGGCAGCACCCAGCAGATACATGCACTGCCAGCAGGGGGCAGCACCCAGCTCTGCACATTACACACATGAGGGGTCAGTGCAGTAATAAGCTTGTATGGTGCCCACAGGTTGGAGGGAATAGATGTAGCAGAGCTGAATTTGTGTGCTTCCAGCTCTTGAAAATGGAGTAGGTTTGCCTGCAGTCCTATGTAAAGTTACAGATAACCCATTGATACATCCCTGGAAAATGTTGCCAGACTCAGCCCTGCTACATCTGTAGTTTATGCTCATCCTGTCACTCAGCCTATCTGTAGTCATGCATCTAGCTCTGTAGATGGCGCTACATGCCCCTATGAGGTGCCAACCTCATTAAAGGTAACGTGTCCGGTGACACAATGGAACTTTTGGAACTATTTGGCAAAATGTTGCTGGTTCTCTGAAGAGTCCATTGAGTCCTGGGGGTTGGTTGCTAGGCAACCTGCAAACATTGTGCGGAAGAAACAAAGGTAAAACTGGGGAGCGGTGATTAGACTGGACCTGGGCCATGGACATAGTGTACACTACTCCATGTAGCCGTCGGTATGGATATTACAGTTTCACCTCGTAGCTTCTTCACCCAGTTGTATCACGTTCCGGGTCTCGCTGGGTGCTGCGGGTGACAGCCGGTACAGCTACATCTAGGCTCTTAAAGGCACAGAGGATATTTTGATGACGGTAGGGCTGAGGGTTGCTTGCGCTCGGTCTTATCTGGAGAGGAGATGTCTGTGTTGTATTTGACCAGGACCACTCCTATACTCCCATTTCCCAGCAAACATTGCCCTCATGAATAGATTTTGCCCAGTAGCGGGCCAATAAACGTGAATGGGATCCCATCACCCGACGTGTGACTTATCTCGCTGACAAGCCGCGGAAATGTTCCACTTGTAAATTGAGATGCGGGGCGGATTTTAAAATCTACAAGACGTCAATTTATTTCATGGATTTTTCCCTACAGACTTCAGGCAAGGGGTGCAATCATGCATAAGACGGTATGCATTTTGCGGATGATCCGTGTGCTTTCCGCATGTCCATGCGCAAATTGCAAATGGACGCAAATTGCAGACTACGGACCCATTGAGGTCAAAGGGTCTGCAAAAAAACCCCAAAAAAACGGATGCAACATGTATTTTGTGGATCCGCAAAAAAAATAATCTATGGACGTGTGCATGAGGTGTAATTGCGCGTGTTGTACATGCTGGTTTTACTGCACATTTGCGGCAGAATATTCCGCCCTTTGTGCAGGTAACTGTAGGGATCAGAAGAGGTGCGTCACTCGCCAGTAGGGCTGTAGTCACGGTGTAGTGGCACGCCCAGTCTTGATAGATGTCCCGCTCAGTAGAGCTAGCACTGACTTCGCGTACCCAGAGGGACGGCAGTTAAGGCAGAACGGCTTCGACACTGCGACTAGACGCTGCTGCGGCATTGTCCAGATAAGGACCTGATTGCGGTTTTATAACTTTTTCTCTATCGTAATAAAATGGAATATTTTAAACAAGGACATGGTGAGAACTGTAACCACATACCAGCAGTTTAATGTTTTTTTTTTTTTTTTGTGAGTAGAATATTAAAGGGGTTATCCTGCCATTTATATTGATGACCTATTGTCAGGATAGGTCATCAGTATCTGATCGGCGGGGGGTCCGACTCCCGTCACCCCCACCGATAAGTCGTTTGAAGAGGAGGCGGTGCTGCTTGCTGTTCATTGACGATAGGTCAGCAATCGAAATGGCTGGACAACCCCTTGAATGCTCTATCCTCAGAATAGGTAATAAATATCTGATCGGGGTCAGATGGGGGGGGGGGGGGGTCTGCTGATCAGTGAGTGCCACAGCCTCCTTGTAGACTGGTGACATGACATTCGTTGGTCACATGGCCGATGTGCAGCTCCGTCCCATTCCCATGAATGGAGCTAGGCTGCAATACCAAGTACAGCCACTATACAGTGTATGGCGCTGTGCTTAGTAAGCTGTGGGGAAGCTGCAGTGCTCACTGGAGCGGATCAGCAGGGGTGCTGGGAGTCGGACCTACGCCTATCAGATGTTAATGATCTATCCTGAAGATATCAGACTGAAGGTATGTGGTAGTATAAAGGCTTCTATTCCCTTGCAGAAAGCAGAGCTCTCTGTAAGAGGGCGAGGGACTGGTGCACCAGTATATTAGAAAGCTGCATGGCTTATCATTGTATAGTTATTGAGGTCTATGTACATGAAAACCCCTTTTACTTGGCTTGGGAAGTTATTGTAAAGTTTTAGGAAGTAATAGAAGTATATGAAGGGCACAGATTTCATGTGTCTGCAATGTCAGGGAGTTGCAGGGATTTTCTTATTCATTTTCATTTTGTATTGTTATCCAAAGAATTATATTAATATCTCAGCTCCAAATTAGCCCATAATGTGAGATTCCGTGCACACATTAATATTTTAGGAAGCAGTGACTACCGTAACTTGCTTAGCAAGCAATTTGGGATAACGCCTATTGCTGCAAATAATCTAATGGAAGCTCCTGCCATTGTAATAGAGAAGTCAACGCTCTGTCACTCTTCTGAAGGATAAATTATGTTTCCTTAAAGGGAATGAGTCTTCAGAAGATGATGCCCATCCATCTAAGGCCTCTTGCACACGGCCGTTGTGTGGCCGTATTGCGGCCCGCATACGGCAGGTTCACTTAAATGGGTCCGCAATCACGGACATACGGAAGCACTACGGAGTACTTCCGTGGTGTTTCTGTCCATGCCTCCGCATCGCAAAAAAAATTGAACTTGTTCTGTTTTTTTACGGTGCGGACGGATCATGGACCCATTCAAGTTGAATGAGTCTCAATCCGTCCTGGCAGCCGCACGGACGTTGCCTATGCGTTGGGGACTGCAAATTGCGGTGTCCAATGCACGGAACGGACCCACAACGGCCGTGTGCAAGAGGCCTAACAGGCCGTCAATATCTGATTGTCAGGGGTCCGACACCCTGCACTCCCATTGATCAGTTATTCCCGAGGAGCTCTAGTTCACAACTCCGTCCACTGTGATATTGATGGAGCTGGTTTCTGCAGCACTGCTCCCAACGGAGTGAACCGCTTTAAATCTAGTTTTTATGTTAAACATATTTTTGAAAACTTCTTTTTTTTTTTTTTTTCTTCTATTCAATACATGTCTTTAAAAAAAATAATAAATAAAAATCCTAAAATCCTGCAGTTTTTACTCTGATCCTCATAGCAGCCTGACACCTCCTGTTCTGTACAGATGAATTATCATCACAGGCAGGATTACAGTGTCAGGCCTCAATCATACGTCTGATGACATCAGTGACAAGATGGTCAGTAGTTTATCTGTGAAGATGTCCGTGTGTCCGTTTTTTGCCTTCTATGCGTTATCTGTATTCCACAGATACTGCTAGGCTGAAAATGAATTTCAAGAGCATTTCCTAGCAAGGAGACGAAACATGGAGGCCATCCCTGTTGTCTGTTTTGTCACTGACCCATAGACTATACTGGGAGTGATGGATCCATAAACACGGACATGCTTCGGGCACTCTTCTGTAGTGTCACACTGGACTTGGTAAATCACAGATGTGTGAATATACACATTAAAGTCAGTGGGTACATGTGCTGTCGTGAAGAACACGGAAAGCACTCATCCGTGATTCACTGACATCTGAATAAGGCCTAAGGCTAGTTTCAGACGAGCATGTTCACTGTGTGAAACACACTCCATGTGTCTGTACCTGTGACCGGATTACCTGGCATTATAGTGATTTATAAGGCTGTGTGTCTCTGCCCGACCTCCGCTGTAATGATTTGTACTGATCTCATTATGTGAGCACAAATCATTACAGTAGATGTTGGGCAGAGACCCACAGCCTCATAAATCATTTTAGTGCTGTGCAGTTCTGTCTCAGTTCAGGAAGTGTTCAGTCCGCGAAATCGCACTCCTTGCTGCAGCGGACACGCTCGTCTGAAACTGCCCTAAGATAACACCTCTGTACACAACGCAGGATTTTCCATTCACAATAAGTGATATCACATCTTATCTACTCCCTCCTGACCTCTCCACAGGTCACAGAGCATGCCTGGAAAACTCTGCCATGGTAGTCAGTGGACTCCCCTCCTGTCCATTGTGTCTATGGCCCATGTGGCCGACGTAAAGCATATTTCTAAGGGCTTATGCACACGGCTGTAGCCCGGCCGTTCCGTGCACTGTGCATGGGCAACATCCGTGCAGATTCCTTAGACGGATCCAGACCCATTCAACTTGAATGGGTTCGTGATCCGTCCGAACCGCAAAAAAGTAGTGCATGCATATACCATTTTCTGTATGTACCATATAGGACATTATAGGTGGTACATTCATGGCAGGGTACACTCATGTTTCGGCATCACAGACCTGACGTCTGGGTCGTACTAATCTATAAGCTGTAGTGGGCCTATATATGCCTTTCTATGGTTTGAGGCATTCTGTCCCAGACGCAATTTGCTCCTACAAATATGGCACATATAGGGGGAGATGTATCGAAACTGGTGCAAAGGAAAACTGCAACCAATCAGATTCCACCTTTCATTTTCTAAAGGAGCTCTAAAAAAAAAAAAAAAAAAAAAAAAAGAAAGTTGGAAACTGGTTGCTATGGACAGGTAAGGCTACTTTCACACTGGCGTTTTGCTTTCCGTTTCTGAGATTCATCATGGGCTCTCACAAGCGGTCCAAAACGGATCCGTCCTGGCACACAATGTAAGCCAATGGGGACGGATCAGTTTTCACTGACACAATCTGTCATAATAGAAAACGGATCCGTCTTGGCTATGTTACAGATAATACAAACGGAGCAGTTCTGAACGGATCCGCTCCAAACACGAGTGTGAAAGTAACCTAAGCCAGTTTTGATAAATCCCCCCCCCCCCCCCGTTCGACTCCTTTGACAAGCGGGGGCGTGACTTTAAATGTGACACTGTGCACCAAAGAATGCAAATGCAATCCAACTGACGGTCAGTGTTTGGTCAGTGAATGTGCTGGTGAAAAACACAGAACAGGTGCAGATCTTTCCCTCATACCTCATCTCGGCGTAGCTCTCACTCCTGGTTTTGGCTCATAATCACTGATGGAAATCACTGACCAAAACACTGACAGGTGAATTTGTCCTAAAGGTGCGTCAGATTTGTCATCCAGCATCAGCCACTGTGATAAATCTGGCACATTGCCCGACTGTCTACACTGCCAGTATGAGGAAGCGTCTCCCTTAGTGGAGGCACCTTATGGTGGCACATTCCAGCAGAGATACACTATCTCACATCAATGACTCCAGCACCATAAAAGTGTAAATGGCCCTGGTTCAACAAACTCTAGGTTAGGGCTGAGACGATTACTTGAATTATTCGATTTAGGCTACTTTCACACTAGCGTTTTTGCTGGATCTGGCAGGACTCGGCAAAAACGCTTCTGTTACTGATGACACAACCATCTGCATCCATTATGAACGGATCTGGTTGTATTATCTTTAACATACCCAAGACGGATCCGTCATGAACTCCATCTGTTTTCTATTGTCAGAGAAAACTCATCCGTCTTGCTCCGCATTCCATTAGGGAAAGAAAACTGCAGCATGCTCCGGTTTGCTCTCCGTTATGACATTGGAACGGAAGGCATTTTGGAGCTCTCCGTTCTGTTCAGTTACGTTTTGTCCCCATTGACAATGAATCGTAGCATTTTTTTCTGGTCTTGAGACCCTATGATGGATCTCAATACCGGAAAATATTAACACTAGTGTGAAAGTAGCCTAACTGAACACAAAAAAATCCTCTGCAAATTTTTTGCATCGATGATTCGTTTGTGTCATGTGACCACGGAGTGTGAGTAAAGAGCTTGCTATTAATCACGCTCAGTGGTCCCCCGCCTGCCCGCACAGTGCTGCACTGGATCCTGATCTACACACAGTCAGAATGTAGGGCACATAAGGACGCACTATTGGGCTAGGTCTACATAACGACATTTGTCGCGCGACAATTTTTATAATGGTAATCTATGGTGTCGCACTGCAACATGCGACATACTGCGACGCGAGATGGATTTTTCTGCGACTGTCGCGTGTTGCAGTGCGACACCATAGACTACCATTATAAAAATTGTCGTGCGACATTGGTGCTACAAAATGTTGCAGTGTAGTTCTGCCCTATCTGTCGCGCGACTTATTGTCGTCGTGTAGACCTAGCCTTACTTGATGCTGTGACCTCAGGTCCCAGTGCAGCGCGTAAAGAAGAGGATGGAGGATCTCTGGAGTGTTGGCAGCACCCCTACAGGAAAGGTAAGTATTTCATTTCACTGCTGCTGCGGCTGGGCACTGATGGCTAAGAAGGGGGAGTGGGGGAACTGATGGCAGTGGTCGCAGCTGGTGGGAGTTCATTGCACTGGGGGTGAGCTGATGGCACTGGGAGGGGGAGCAACTAATGACATGGGGAAGCTGGTGGCATTGAGGGAGGAGCTGGTGGCATTGGAGGGGGGAACTGGTGGCACTAGGGGAGCGATGGTACTGGGCGGGAGTTGGTGGCACTGCTGTAGGAACTAATTGCATTGGAGGGGGAGCTGATGGCACTGGGGCAGGGGGGAGACTAATGGCGGGGGGACTGATGAGTTTTTATAGAAAACGTTCTTTTAATAATTTTTTTTCTTATTAGAGTCCTCGATTAATTGGTAGAATACTTGATTACTAAAATAATCGATAACTGCAGCCCTACTCTAGGTCATGTCATATTGTGTAGTATCCTGGACAGAATGATGATCTATGTGCATAATTGAGCGTATGTTCTGGTTCAACCAGTGGCGTGATTTCCGATTTTGTATTTCAGGAACAAAGCATGTGGCAGAGTGTTGGTTTAACGTTTCTGGTCTTCGTGGCCACATTAATCTGTGTCCTGCTGTTCATGCTGTGTGGTGAGTACATTGTCACTTCTGCTCCTCATGGACGTGTATCACGTATATACAGGATAAGTGATAAATATGTGATCGCTGGAGGTCCCATCATTACCAAAACAGGATCTTGTGTCCCCCCTTTCCTCCTCATTGTACCTCCCTTCCCCTGCAGTGAAAGGGGAGATTAAATAGTTGAGCGTACACTCTGAGCCTTGTACTTGGCTTGTCTTTGACAGTCCCATAGACAGTGAATGCTTCATTCAAGCCCCTTCTTACTTGAGGGGGACAGAAAGGGGACCCTCAGCAATCAGACATTTAGCCTTGTATTGGTGATGCATGTTGATTGCTAATCTTGAGACTGTTAGATTTGAAGAGCATTAGACTCCACACTTTTCAATGTCAAGTTCCCTTTAATTTGTACAGGACATACAGGCCAGTGATGTGTAGAATAAAGAGTAAATTGACCTGTGGTGCAGATCTTAAGTCTGCAGCACGTCAGTTTACGCTACGGATTTCCACTGCAGATTTAACCCTTTGCAAATCAAAGGATGAATTCTGTAGCAAGGTCCTCAACACATCTGCAACAAATGTGTAGCAGAGTTTCCGATACAAAATCCACAGTGGATATTCAGCGAAAACCTCATGCACACGACCGTTGTGTTTTGCGGTCCGCCATTTGCGGAACGGCACGGACAGCCATTGATATAACTGCTTATTCTTGTCTGCAAAACGAAACGGAGCAACGGATGCGGACAGCACACTGAGTGCTGTCCGCATCTTTTGCGGCCCCATTGAAGTGAATGGCTCCGCATCCAAGCCGCAAAAACTGCAGCTTGGATGTGGACCAAAACAACGGTCGTGTGCATGAGGCCTAAAGGTGTTGAGTTTGAAGAAATTACTGGTCCGTTTGGAGCCTCCAGTGCAGATTCAGTCCAATTTCACAGGCAAAATAGTCCTTCATCTTTGGATTCCTGCAGACCCCAGGTAACTGAAGATTTGGCACTGTGGATTTAGCACCACATTGTGGTGTCCATTTATAATGGAAATTATATGGTCACATAGAAATAATCCATTATCACAAGGATTGAGTTTAGGATTATTTTTGTTGTAGGCTATATAGTTTAAAAGTTGCATTCCTAGAACATGGGAATCCCCACTGAGCATTATATACAGGTCATATAACAGATAACAGGGCGTACAGATCCAGCATGGTCACTTGGTTGGTTGGACTAATGTCCAGTTATAGTTTCCACAATTGGACTTCTGATGAGTATATCTATTATTTACATCGCTGTCAGAAATGTTAACGGTAGTTTCAGACATCGATTAGGTCAGGGTGCCCAAATTGAGTGGGTCTCTGCATTAGCTAAAGTGCTTTTTTCCCAAAAGCTTGCCAGACCGACCAGACATTGTGTCGGGAACTGCAGCTTAGCTTCAGTTCTGACATGGCACTAGTATGAGTGTCATGCTGATTTGATGAAATGCACATTTTGGGAAAATTCTATTTTTGTATGTGGTAAAACATTTGAAATTGATTATGAATATTTGAATTTGTAGCAAGCTTTAACCTGAGCCTAAATACACGGTGTAGTTAAAGGGGTTGTCCAAAATGCAAAAGAACTACCTTAGTGTGATAAAACAATAAAATAACACAATTACTACTTAATGCCCCACCGCTGCAGCTTGGTGCTTCCCTCCGGTTTCTGTTCACAGGCCGCAGTTACGTCACCGCTGCAGCCTATGAACAGAAATTGGAGGTCAGGAGCAGAGCTGCAGCGCTGGAGATTAAGCAGTAATTGTGTTTTATCACACCAGGGGAGTTTTTCTTTACAAAATAAATAATTTAACAGGTCTTCATCAGGATTTGAACCTCATTCCTTTTGTATGGCAGACAGAAGAGTTACCATTACACTACAGACCTGTTCTGTTGGAAGGGTTGAATTTTCTGTACTTAAAAAGCTATTTTCTTCGCAGTCGTAACACTAAATAAGTAATATATTTCTGAAATGAAGAGGGGGGGGAAATGTAGCCATCTACCACTCACCATAAATAGGGGGTTCACATTGTGACCTGCAAATTGCCACGACCTGGCAACTGCAAGAAATCCAAACCGCCCGTTTTAGTAGTGATGCTGCAGTGCTATAGCTAAAACCGCAACCTCAGCCTAATATTATTATTTAGGCCTGATTCATGATGTCCGGCCATGTCCCAACTGGGAAACTATTGAAAGAAATAACTTACTATATATTGAGGAATTTTATTTCAAACTGCATACTTTCAGTAGGAGTCAAATTTTGTATTTCTACCATTTTGATGATGTAGAATCTGTGTAACACCTTTAAATGGTTGACTGTGCTGCTTCTGACATACATCCCAGGTGCTGTTGGTTTAGGGAGTAGCATATAATACAGTTTCCGAATATATTAACCCATGCACCTAACCACTTTCTTTTCTTAGTAACCTAACCTTTTTCTGTTGCTCTTAGGCTGGTACGTTGTGTGGCATCTATTCTTGTCTAAGTTTAAGTTCCTCAGAGAACTTGTTTGTGACAGTGGATCACTGCAAGGAGATAGCGAGTCATCAGAATCTGTTGCCGAGTCAGAATCTTCATCCACACCACAAAGAACCAGACCAAAGACTGCGAGACAGCGGAGAGTCCCAGCAGACGAGGCAACTTAAAGATTCTCATCATCCATGGACTTTATCACTGGGAATCTCTGATACTAGCAAATGCACTGAAGGAGGCAACACTTTGACTTTGGGAATAAACCAGAGCTTATATCACATTGATCATCCAATCTTTTTGTTGAAATCCTGACAAGCTTCATCAGTGGGTAGAAATACTTTATCGCATCACCTTAGCCATGCAGACGAAACGTACATGCAGCAGTTATGACTCGGTTTACTGTATGAACTTGGCTGCTCAAGCTTTATCTGCTCGACATAAATGCTGGATTCTGTAGTATATCAGAGCCTCCAGTAGTACCTTCAGGGTAACGAATCACCAGCCTATGACGCCTTGTAATGAATTCATTGATTGGTTTGTTCTGTCGCCATGATGTCGTGTACAACTTAATTTTACGGCAGCCTCCGCCATGCAGGTTTACGGTTTTCCTCGCTGCTATTCCTGCCTTGTTCTTATATCATCTGTCTTGAGCGAATCACTGTGGGAACATTTTCAGTCAGGATGATCAAACGGCAACGAGTTTTACAAGCATTATAAATACGGAACTGACCCTTTCATCGTTCCATAAGATACAACGTCACCACTGATCAGCCTCAGATCTTGATCCTGGACGTAAGCTTTTCTCTAATCTCACTGGATGTTGCACCATAATGGGCACATACAGTACATGGCCATCGAGAAGACAAATTATAGCTGGTCTATCAGTGGTACTGATGCACTATCTTGTCTTACTGTGAAATTCTCATCCACAGTTACATTGACAGTGTAATTGTTCCATTTTTATGTTTACATGACAAAATGTTCCTCTTTCCACACAGAATTCCAGGCAGTCATATCTCCTGTTTGGACGTGCATATTGGCAATATGAACGCTATCAAATGGATGCCGTCCATTGATGGTAGCGCTGTATATGGCTTTGCAACTCTTCATATCGATACTTGGTAACGTAAGACACAGGTCTAAGGTCATATTTACCCCCCATACAAAAAAGACAACCCTAGTTCACATGTCCTGTTAGGGCATATGGATGTCATCGATTGTTCCCCTGCTCTGGACATGCTTCTATGATCCAGAATTGAAAGTTATTCTGGCGTCTCCCATTCTGGCAGATTCAAGTCAACCGTTTAATACATCTTGAATGGCCACCATGTAATATTAGGGGAAATGCCTGGCTGATTGTGCCCCCCCCCCCCCCCAATTAGCTGTTTGCTGGTGGTGCAAGGAGCAATCAGCTGAGATGGTTGTTGATGATGGGGCAACCCCTTTAGTAGATATATGGGGGTCATTTATCAAACTGGTGTAAAATAGAACTGGCTTAGTTGCCGATGGCAACCAATCAGATTCCACCTTTCTTTTTACAAAGGAGCTGTCAAAAATGAAAGGTGGAATCTGATTGGTTGCTATGGGAGACTAAGGGTACTTTCACACTAGCGTTTTTCTTTTCCGGCATAGAGTTCCGTCACAGGGGCTCTATACCGGAAAATAACTGATCAGGTATATCCCCATGCATTCTGAATGGAGAGCATTCTGTTCAGGATGTCTTTAGTTCAGTCATTTTGACTGATCAGGCAAAAGAGAAAACCGCATGCTACGGTTTTATCTCCGGCGAAAATATAATGAAGACTTGCCCGAATGCCGGATCCGGCATTTTTTTCCATAGGAATGTATTAGTGCCGGATCCGGCATTCAAAATACTGGAATGCCGGATCAAAAAAAGGTAAAAAAAAGTAAATGCCGGATCCGTTTTGCCGGATGACCCCGGAAAGACGGATCCGGCATTTCAATGCATTTTTTTGACTGATCAGGCATTTCTAAGACTGATCAGTCTTGCCAATGCTATCAGTTGGCATACGTTTTGCCGGATCACTCTTCCGCAAGTGTGAAAGTAGCCTAAGCCAGTTATAATTTGCACCAGTTTGATGACCCCATTAGATTTTTGGGTGGGTGATTCTAAAGTTTTAGATCAGAAGTACTGTAAGCGACTTTCAACGCATTATACATTATGAATAGTATCTGTTATCATACAGAGCATAGATTCTTGAATAACGGTGCATGTATGGTACATTAAAGAGGTTGTCTGGGCTTTTTCTATTGATGACCTATCCTCAGGATAGGTCATCAATATCAGATCGGCAGGGGTCCAACACCCGGCACCCCCACTGATCAGCTATTTGAGGAGACGGCGCTCGCTGTACGCACGCGCCGACTTCCTGCTCTGCAGCTGTATGTCTAATGGAGATGGCATGTGTGCACTGCGCGCCATTCCTTCATACAGCTGATCGCCCGAGGTGCTGATTGTTGGACCCCACCAATCTGATATTGATTACCTATCTTGAGGATAGGTCATCAATATGAAAAAGCCTGGACAACCCCTTAATTTGAACGAAATGGTTTCCAGAAAATGGAGAAAGCTACTTGTGAGATGAAGATATGATTGGTATGGATGGATTATCTGTATTGTATGGACCACGTCAAATGTTCTATAATAAGCTAACATGCATGTCTACACAAACTTCTATGTAAGGCCTCATGCACACGACCGTATTTTTTAACGTCCCGCAAAACATGGTTCCGTTGTACCGTGATCCGTGCCCGTTTTTTCTTCCGTGGGTCTGCCGTGATTTTTGGAGGATCCACGGACATGAAAAATGAAATAAAATTCTAAGTCAAGTTTGCCATTGAAATGATAGGAAAAAACTGACACGGATCACGGACACGGATCACGGACACGGATGACAATCTTGGGTGCATCCGTGATTTTCACGGACCCATTGACTTGAATGGGCCCGTGAACCGTTGGCCGTGAAAAAAATAGGACAGGTCATATTTTTTTCACGGCCTAGAAACACGGGTCACGGGCACGGTGTAAAAACGGTGCACAAGCCGAGTTTTCAACGGCCCCATTGAAAGTCAATGGAGCCGCAGAAAAAAACGTCTAACGGCACAACGGCCACGGGTGCACACAACGGTCGTGTGCATGAGGCCTAAGTCAGTCATAAATAAGGCCCCGAGCCAGGTCACAGATAATAAATACTTTGGAACTTATCAAAAACTGATTGATCAGAAAAACCTAGATGTAAACTGCTCTATGTACTAGTGTGTTTTTTTTATTTATTTTTTATGGAATGTTTCTTTTGTTTTTAAATTGGGTTTTAGAGTATTTTGGACACTAGCATAGGTTGAACACTATAGAGATCAGCATTTACTTTCTCATAAGATGGTAAATTGGTTTCAGCATCGTTCACACTGGTTATTGTTTTCCAAAATTTAACAATATTTATGCCAATCGGACTGTAATATGTAAAAATCATGCTGTACTACCCTGCCCTCGAAGACATGGAGTCCATCATTGGGCAGGTAAGTCCCATTGTCAATCCCAACAAGTCAGTATAGAACTAAAGAGCCATTAAAGAGGATGTTCAGGGGGTAAAATTATCCCCTCAGAGTGGGATAAAAGAAGAATAGAAGTCATAGTCGCCCTCGCCGATCTCCTACTACATCTTTTTTTTTTTTTTTTACGCTTTTTGGGTCCATGTTGGTTGCTGCTTCTTGAACCTGTCTTGACACAAGGAAATGCCTTGGAGATGCCTGCTCAGCCAACTACTGATTGAGGAAGGTCACTGCTGTGGCCAGTGATTTGCTGAGGAGACATCTCCAGGCATTAGGGACCAGGAAGCAGAGAACCAGTAAGCGGTGGAGGATCATTCAACCCCTTTAAAGCCAGATCAAGAAGATCTGTGTTTAGAATGCAGCATTAATGCACAGTTATTGGAAAATTTCAAGGGATACAAAGATTGTGACCAAGGAGGCATGCAGTCTTGTAGAAATCCAGAAGAAACTGGATTTTATACCTAGGCTCTCTTCATATTTTGGTTGGTGTTTTTTCTTCTTTTTTTGTGTCATTTTTACTACCTCCCAGTTTGAGACATAACAGCCTAAGCTCCTCCTATTTTCCTAAGCCTATTGCTAGTCTTCACTTAGGAAAGTAGAGGACGGTGGTGATATAAAATGAATGCCTTCAGGAAAATCTAGAAGAATATAGATTTTGTTAACAATTTATTGGTGTAACTTTAAAATAGGATATATACTGTAGTTTAGTTTTCATCTAGCTTAGAATATTTTTTTTTTTAAATAACTGAGTTAGGCCTCCTGCACACGACCGTATGTATTTTGTGGTCCTCAAAAAAAATACAGATGACCTCCGTATGCATTCCGTATTTTGTGGAACGGAACAGCTGGCCCCTTATAGAACAGTACTATCCTTGTCTGTAATGTGGACAATAGGACATGTTCTATTTTTTTGGCGGGAATGGAAATACGGAAACGGAATGCACACGGAGTAACTTCCGTTTTTTTTGCGGACCCATTTAAACGAACGGTTCCGTATACGGTCTGCAAAAAAAACTGAATGGACACTGAAAGGAAATACGTTCGTGTGCAGACCCCCTAGGCTGACTTCACATCATCAGTATTTTTATTGTAGGAGTAGAGTGGTGGAAATAACGGAAGCGGTGAAACTACCAGTGCCCAACGGACGCCATTAACTATAATTTTTATATCATGTTTTCTCAACCAAAATGGTGCAGAATGCAGAACTTTTTTCTGTATTTTTCACGAATTCTGCAACTGAGGCCCTTAACGAAGCCTCTGAAGCAGATGTGACCGAAGCCTAAACTGGGGGCGTCCCAACATTCAGAATCCTTACCTGTTAGCCAGAGCAGAGAGCGGCTGCAGAGTGTCGTTCACTCTGGAGGATCTGGTATGTTTGTCCATTGCACTCACACTTCGGACCGTGTATCGCTTAATTTCCCTGTGGCTGGCGTACAGGGGAATTGAACACCTACTACCAAGTTCCCCTACAAATTGTTTGTTGTCTCAGTAGAGGGCAAACCAGTGTTGATGACTAGTTCTAGCAAAAATAATTGTCTGAAGTGGACAACCCCCACTCGGCTGTTTTTGTAAGCCTAGCCACCTGGGGCTGATGCTTAGTCCCATGCTGTGGAAAAGGCCAGATGGGACAACCCCTTTAGGGCTGGCCATGCACCGCTTGGATGGGGAGAGGGGAGAACAGTACTGTCAGGCACCCATCTCTGCGACTTCTTTCTCCGAGAACCAAAGGATCGGACATGTTGTGAGCTAGCAACCTGATCCTTATCTCCCCTGACTACCATCATCGAAGAGTCAGGGTGCCCCACACACATCCGATGGTAAGAAAGTCCCACCGCAATCGGCAGGTTCAGCCAACAATCTATTATATGCGGCCATTATTATCCCATCGCCTTACATCTGGCTGCTGCCAGTTTATCCCACTATTTTTTTTAGATTTTTATGTAGTGTGGTGGCATTTCTTCAATTAAAAAAAGGCTTTCTTCATCCCAAGTACATTTTCAGACCAAATCTTGTATAAAGGAATTTTCAATATGGATGCAGTAAATTTTGTTTGGGGGTAATCCAGCAACTATGCCTTAGAAATACTGTTTTGAACTATGTTATCATGGTGTCCTCTTAATAATCCTGTGTAACCGTGTGTCAATAACTTGTCTGTGCCTCGCCAAACGCACTTTATATGTACCACTGCGGTGTAAGAAATGAACTCGTGCTGCACATACAGGCGGACAGCGTGATGTAGACATCTTGCCTGGATGTGACGACTTCTATTTCTTTTGGTAGTGTGTGTATAGTTGGCTTACAGGAATGACGGCAGATCCTCCATAGCAAATAATGATTGCATCCAGCAGCGGACTTATGCACAATCTTTTACCTGCTGCGTCATTGTATGTTTACACCATATAAGGCTAGTTTCAGATGAGCAAGTTTAATGCGAGAAATGCGCTGCGCGTTTAATTGTGATTTCCCCTTCTGACCTCTGCTCCTCTGACAAGACCACACGGCATTATAATGATTTATAAGGCTGAGTGTTCCTGCCAGACCTGGAATCTACTGACTGGTTCTGACATAATGCTGTCAGTGTAAGGGCTCATGCACACGACCGTAGTTTTATCAGCCCTTCCGAACTATGTTTTTTGCGGATACGCTCTTTGCTGACCGCAAAAAAACTGCAACGTCCATATGCATAGGCCTAATTCAGTTGATACACAGCAATCATTACAATGCTGTGCGGTCCTGTCAGAGGAGCAGAGGTCAGAACAGGCAATCGCACTTACACGCGGCGTGTTTCTCATTGAACTCGCTCGTCTGAGTCTGGCCGAAGACTATGTTCTCTCTTAGGGCATTTTGTCAAGGCTCGCTGAGGAATTGTCTTGTCTTAGAATACGCCTCTTCAGTGTTATAAACCATTAATAAAGGTGACGGAGAACAGTTCTTCTTTATAGGGGAGATGCGACTTGGAGCCTTGTGTGTTTTACTGTAATTTTAGCTATCTGATTTATTTATGATGACCTTGCATTCATTAAAGGTAAACTGCATTCTCTCCTTTTTGCCTTTATTTCTTTATAGTGCTTTTCTTAGCGCACATCTAGCACACGTGGCAAAATGCTGTCAGCACCAAGAGCATTATTTGTCTGGAGGGTTTTATTTTTACTGTTATTTCCTCTATGATGCACAGTTGTAATAGTTCAGCATGGGTTAAAGTATTCTTATTAAATCCACTCTATTGGGATCATTTATCAAAGTGGTGTAAAGTAGAACTGGCTTAGTTGCCCATAGCAACCAATCAGATTCCACCTTTCATTTTCCAAGGTGGAATCTGGTTCGTATGGGCAACTAACCCAGTTCTACTTTACGCCACTTTTATAAATGACCCCATATATATTGTATATACCTTATTAAAGGGTAGTCACGTAATAAACTGGGCTTTTCAATAGCAAGGCACAAGGGAAATGGCAATAAAGCTATACCTTTGGAGACCGTTCCTGGCTTTTACCAGCGCCCACACTGATTCAGAACTTCAAAATATATTGACCATGGGGCAGGCCCACCAAGTGAGAAGATAGGAGCCCCTATTCTCTGCCTGCCCCTTTTCTGAGCAAGTCAGAAAAATGTGTACAAACCCTAATTGCTACATATTGCACCAAATTGTGGCACTTGTTAGATTTTAGGAAAGGCTGGGCCCCATAGCGAACCTTTTAAAAAGACCCCATCTATTGGACATTAATGTTACACCCCAAAATGCACTGCACACTATTGTGCATGGGAGGCCTAAACCTCTTGATGAAGTAGCACGGTGCCAGGCAGCTTACGAGGAGGGGTGTTACATACACTGTACATAATGCTGCACTCTTGATTGTGGGCCCTGTAACAGCCGCTGCTGTGGTGGTAGTCCATCTGGACCTGTGTCTTACCATTAGTGTTTCCTTCGTGACATTTTCCCCCTATGGAGATGGTGTTGGCAAAACGCCTGAAACAACACCAGCATTCAGTGTTTTAGAAGCATGAAAAAACTAAAAAAGCCAACCCATTAACAAAAACGCCAATATCAAAGTCAAAAAGTGTGTACTGTGTTGTATATTTCCCATAGACCTTCAGCTAACAACCAGGGGTCTCCCGAGTTTTGTCTCTGGATGGAGCGGTAGTGTGCGTGTTTTTTCCATTGCTCTACGGGGTGACATAGCGCTCAATCAGCCCCATAGAAGTGAAAGGAGAAATGGACCGTTACCGCGTTACTGCTCTTCATAGATGGGACTTGAGACCCCTTTGTTCTTAGAATCACAAGGACCCAATTGGTTAGACCCCTGTGGTTTGATATTTATCACCTATCCTGTAGATATAAGATAGTAGATAACGATAAATAATTTTTGTGTGATAACCCCTTTAATATCTAGACTGCAGAAAAATGTTTTTTTACCCAGATTATACCAGCTCCAGAACGAGAAGCTTTGAAGCTGGGTGTGCTTATCACATGTGCCACATTCCTCCCTCACTACTTAAAGAGGACCTTTCATCTGTTTAACCCTAATCTAATTAGGGTCTTACCTTATAGGGCAGCCCCCACTGATGTCATCGCATTTTTTATTTTATTTTCTATGGCTATGAGCGGTGCGCTCAGTGCAATGACATCAGTAGGGGCCACCCTATAAGGTAGGACCCGAATTGGACTAGGGCTAAACAGATGAAAGGACCTCTTTAAGGGACCATTAACATAACCATTGTGGATCCATAAAAAATACTGGCAGTGTGCGGTCCCTCATATACTGCCCTATGTTAGAAATGCCTATCCATGTCCGCAAAATGGACAATAGGACATGTTCTATCTTTTTTGCGGGGCTGCGGAACAGACATGCGCATGTGGACAGCACATGATGTGTTCTACACCTCTTTTGCGGTCGCATAGAAATTAATGGGTCAGCATCTGATCCGCAAAGGATGTGGACTGAAAATATGGTTGTGTGAATGAGGCCTAATTAGAAAATTTTTAGAATGTTTTTAAATCACTTAAAGGGGTTCTGCACTTTGTTTAAACTGATGATCTATCCTCTGGATAGATCATCAGCATCTGATCGGCGGGGGTCCGACACCTGGGACCCCCGCCGATCAGCTGTTTGTGAAGGCAGCGGCGCTCCAGCAGCGCCGCGGCCTTCTCACGGTTTACTGCCGCGCCAGTGACATCACGACTAGTATCAACTTGCCTGGGCAGGGCTAAGCTCTGTTCCCTTGAATGGAGCTTAGCCCCGCCCCAGGCCAGTTTATACTAATCATGACGTCACTGGGCCAGCGGTAAACAGTGAGAAGGCCGCGGCGCTGCTAGAGCGCCGCTACCTTCTCAAACAGCTGATCGACGGGGGTCCCAGGCGTCGGACCCCCACCGATCAGATGCTGATGATCTATCCAGAGGATAGATCATTCGTTTAAACAAAGTGCAGAACCCCTTTAACGCATGTCATTGTTTGTAACTCATGCAAAGTGCCTTTTAGTGGGGCCACGCTGTAGTTCCATGCCAATCAGGTGACCGTGCCGCCAGAGTGCAAGAAAATACAGTGAATGGGACATAGAGGTAAACTGTGGCAGCATCCTCTCCATTTCTAGGCTCGTGGGGGCTGCCTCACTGATCATAAAGCGATGGCATATACTAGCCACATGGCATTAATTTACGAGACTGGAATAAACATTCACATTTCTTAACTAATATGTGTCACGTTCTCTAAATGCAGCCACATGATCAGACTTAGTAGTCTGTTCGTTTCCCACAGCACCGCCATTCCTGTACACACAGGGTACGTTCACAGTTTGTAAACTTCGTGTGTGTATTTTACCGCGGTATGCAGATTTTCATACTGAAGGATTTTGAGAAATTACATTAACACTATTTGGCTGACACCACACATTTTTAGATTATAATGTGGTTTTGTCATGTTTTTTTTCCATTTTGACTTCACATCCAAGAATAAAAGGTCACAACTCTGATTATAGCAAAATGTATCAACAACATGTTTTCTGCATTGCTTTGCATGTATCCATCCCACTAAATCCATGCTCACGTGGCCAAAACACGTCGGAGAAATCCAGTGTGTATTTGCCGTGAAATCCGAGGCTTACCATTGGATTTCTGCTGTGGATTTGTCGCTTGTCATGTCGCGGAACTGATTGTGGATTAGCCCTATTTGATTGGGCTAATTGGTATGTAAAAACTGTCTGATGGACAAGTTGCATGAAGGCAATGCTGCTTCCCATTTAAAAAAAAAATGAGACGAGGCTTTGCCACGGTTTTCATAAAACGTTTGGCGTGTACATGTGCCTACTTGACGTGAATTTCAAATCCGCAAATGAAAACTTCATGGCCTTATGAATGTTAATTCCCATTGGGAGGATTAGCATGTAGAGCTGCTGCAGTTTTTTATGTGGATTTCAGCATGAAATACGCAGTCAAATTTGTGTGAGGTTAAGGGTGCCTTCACACCGCCGTGTCCATTTTGCGGACCACAAACACGGACACCAGCCGTCTGCAACCCGCATTAAGTTTGCTTTCCACATGTTGTGAGCAGATACTGTATAGGACATGTCCTGTCTTTTGCGGTGCAGATGCATGGACTCAGAAGTGCAAGGAAGCCCTTTCAGGTCCATGAAAAGACTGTTAGGCCTCTTGCACACGACCGTATGTATTTTGCGGTCCACAAAAAACAGATCCACAAAAAATACGGTTGACGTCCGTGTGCAATTCAGATTTTGAGGAACGTAAAGCTGGCCCCTAATAGAACAGTACTATCCTTTTTCGTAATGCAGACAATAGGACATGTTCTATTTTTTTGCAGAACGGACATACGGAAACGGAATGCACACGGAGTACCTTCCCTTTTTTTTTTTTTGCAGACCGATTGAAATGAACGCCAAAAAAACTGAACGGACACGGAAAGAAAATATGGTTGTTGGCGTGAGGCCTTAAGCTTGGGCTACTTACTGCCGCACGACCAAAGATCGCCGTGTAGCAGTACAACCACAAAACATAATGGAAATGAATACGTTTGCAATGCGACTGGTAAGTTGCCATGACTGCACCCCGAGAATCGAAAAAAATCCAGCAGTGTTGGATTTCTAGGGTCTCGTTCGAAGCAGCTTGTATGTCGCGCTCCCACCCCGTTCACTTTCATTATGTTGTTGGGTTGCACATAATTGGTCACATGATGGTGGACAAAGTTATTGAGCAGCAACAGACTTATTTCTCACTTTTAGGCCTCTTTCACACTACTGTTTTGTTTTTTTTCAGTTTGGCAGGCGGTTTTTTGCGTTCCATATACGGTACCATTCATTTCAATGGTTCTGCAGAAAAAACCGAATGTACTCCGTATGCAAACTTCCGTTTCTGTATTTCCATTTTTTCGTTCTGTTGAAAGATAGAACATGTCCTATTATTGCCTCCAAATCACGTTCCGTGGTTCCATTCAAGTCAATGGGTCCGCAAAAAAAACGGAAGACATACGGAAATGCATCTGTATGTCTTCCGTATCCGTTCCGTTTTTGCGGAACCATCTATTGAAAATGTTATGCAGAGCCCAATTTTTTAAATGTAATTACTGTATACTGTATATGCCATACAGAAAAACAGAACGGAAACAAAAAAACGGAACAACGGATCCGTGAAAAAACGGACCGCAAAACACTGAAATAGCCATACGGTAGTGTGAAAGAAGCCTTATACCCAATTCTGGGTTTAGCATGGGTAAATTCAATATGTCTGTCTTAGTAGAGAAATGTCTAATACAGCCACCAGGTGGCAGCATAGGTCAATATTATTTTTATTTTATTTTTTTCTTACATCAAATTTTTTTTTATTTTTACAAACTTTTTTTAAAAATCGATTATGTAATCTCACTAAAATGACCTGCCTTTCAGCTAATATTAATCACAAAGTGGTGCTCACAGTGCAAAATTCTTCCCCCCCAAAGTTGCAATCCTGGCACAAAAGGTATATGTCCTTGTTTCCACACAAAAAATTAAGCAAATGGAGCTTGATAGATGTGGACTAGAGACGAGCAAATCAATTCTACTGAATCAATTTGTCTCATCACCTGTGGAGGCCAAACATTTAGCCCGGCCTTGATAATGTCCTGCCTGCGCTGCTGCTTCGGCTTCGGAGTAGCATCTGCACAGGCGCTAGGGCTACACAATGACATCCTTTGTAATGGTAGTCAATCCAAGTTGGATTACTGTGTGACTGCTGCGTCACAGCATGTCGCAGTGCGACACCATCGGCTATCATTACAAAAAATGTGCGACATTGCTGCGACATATGTCGCAGTGCAATTGTACCCTTTTGTTGCACGACAAATGTGTAGCCGTATCCTAAATTGCTGGCCATGTCAGATTGCTGAGCATCTGCGTTTCTTTCTCCACGCCGCTCTTTCTGAGCACATTTGAAACCCCTTTTCTGGAGATGGAG
Source organism: Bufo gargarizans (assembly GCF_014858855.1). Taxonomy (NCBI): domain Eukaryota; kingdom Metazoa; phylum Chordata; class Amphibia; order Anura; family Bufonidae; genus Bufo; species Bufo gargarizans. Next base: position 327,004,777 of record NC_058084.1, read on the forward strand.
GTGTGAGTCCTAGATGTGTGTATATCAGACATTACTGTGGATATGTTATCGATGTATGGGAATACCACTTTAAAGAGGTTATCCAATACTATATAAATGTCATCCATATGCTGGGCCCCTCACAGTGAATATACTTACCCCGCTCCCTGCGCTGCTCCTGGTGCCTATGAAAACATCCGGTGTCGGGGTGAGGGTGGGGGGGGGGGACGAGCCTCCCTAGCATTGCGGGTGACACTCAGGAGGCTCATCGCTGTCCCCACCTTCCATTGGCTCCCCCCCCCCCCCGGGCACAAGGAGCAGCGGCGGTGCGGCAGGGAGCGAGGTAAGTATATTCATTGTGAGGGGCCCAGCATATGGTGGACCTGGATCAGCAAAAAGCCCCCGTTCTGATAATACAACAGCCTGCATCTATTATGAACAGATCCGGTTGTATTATCTTTAACATAGCCAAGACGGATCTGTCATGAACTCCATTGAAAGTCAATGGGGGACAGATCCGTTTTCTATTGTGTCAGAGACTTACGTCTTGCTCCGCACCACATTCCGGACAGAAAAATGCTGCTTGCATCAGAAGTATTGAGGTATGCATCAGAAGTATTGCTAAAAAAAATACTTTCTAAAATAACAGATCTCAGACGGAAATAACTGAGCATAAGGCCTCATGCACACGACCGTTCCGTTTTTTGCGGTCCGCAAACCACGGATCCGCAAAAAACGGAAGCTGTCCGTGTGCCTTCCGCAATTTGCGGAACGGAACGGGCGGCCCATTATAGGCATGCCTTTTCTTGTCCGCAAAATGGACAAGAATAGGACATGCCACGGAACGGAGCAACGGATGCGGACAGCACACGGAGTGCTGTCCGCATCTTTTGCGGCCCCATTGAAGTGAATAGGTCCGCATCTGAGCCGCAAAAACGGCGGCTCGAATGCGGACCCAAACAACGGTCGTGTGCATGAGGCCTAACAGATGCTTTAAATACAGGATCCGTTTTTTTTTTTTTTTTTTATGTTCTGAAGGATCGGAAATACAGAAAACTAAACAGTGATGTGAAACTGACCTTAAATCTCATGAAACGGAGGCCGAGAACAGATCTTCTGATTAGGGTTGCCACCTTTTCTTCAAGCCAAACCCGAACAGAAGGGAGGGAGGGCCCCCTTCCAGGCCCCACCCATGTCCGACCTCCAGCCACACCCATGCCCCGCCTCCAGCCACGCCCATGTTCCACCTCCACCCCTGGTCGCTGTCACAGCGCGATCATTACGCCCCTGAAATGGCTCATTAGCATATTATAAGTCTTTATTTTAAGAGAACGGCGGCAGCGGCAGGGAGTTATATAACAAGGGGGGAGGGGGCTCGGGAGCGCTGCGCTCAGCTGATCACCCGGCCGCAGTGAGTGACAGCTTAAATATGTGATCGGATCGACTGAGTTTCGGTCGGACGTCCGTCCACACACACTGCAGTTTACTTTGAATGAATAATCCTGTGTCCGGGTCTGAGAAAGGTTTGTACCCGGACACAGGATTACAAACCCGGACTGTCCGGGTCAATCCCGGACGGGTGGCAACCCTACTTCTGATGAATACCTGAACAGAGCCTTAGAAATCACATAGCAGTTTGTTACAAGAAATTTGACCTTTTTGCGGACCGCAAAACACATACGGTCGTGTGCATGTAGCCTAAGGCCTCTTTCACATGGGCGAGAGTTCTGCGCGGGTGCAATGCGTGAGGTGAACGCATTGCACCCGCACTGAATCCGGACCCATTCATGCATTGCACCACCTCAGGCATTGCACCATGGTGATGGATCATGTGACGGACCATGTGATGAGCGCAGTCACGTCACCACAGGTCCTTTTCCTCACAGATGAAGACAGAAGAAAGTCGTGCTGCGCGAACAAGTGGATTAAGGTGAGTTAAAAATTATTATTTTTTTTTAACCCCTCCAGCCCTATTTTATTAAGCATTCTGTTTTAAGAATGCTATTATTTTCCCTTATAACCAGGGAAAAGGGAAAATAATACAATCTACACACCACCTAACCCAAACCTGGACTTCAGTGAAGAAGTTCGGGTCTGGGTACCACATTCAGTTTTTTATCATGCGCGTGCAAAATGCACTGCACCCGCGTGATAAAAACTGAACCACGGAACGCAATAGCAGTCAAAACTGACTGAAATTGCGTACCTACTTGCGCGCGACGCACCCTGATCCAAAACGTGACGCCTGTGTGAAAGAGGCCTAACAGTAATAGGATGTTGAAGTGCTCTGCAGCACACTCTGTTAGGGCTAATGCACATGAACGTATTTTCTTTCCGCTTCCGTTTATTTTGTGGACCGTATGCAGAACCATTCACTTCAATCGGTCCGCAAAAACAACAGAAGGTACTCCGTGTGCATGTTCTATTATTGTCCGCAAATTACGGTCTGAGGCCCTATTCAAGTCAATGGGTCCGCAAAAAATACAGAACGTACACGGAACACATCCATATGTCACCCGTATTTTGCAGATCCATACTGTAGAAATATTATGCCCAGCCCATATTGCTCATGTGTTTGGTGATTAATAAGTTACTGTTTCCGATCTGCAAAAAACAGATCGCATACGAAAACCACACGGATATGTTTTGTGGAATAACGGAACAGAAGAGGAGTTCAATCGGAGAAGAAAAAAGACCTCAGATACAGAACAACGAATCCGTGAAAAACGGACCGCAAAACAACAACGGTCGTGTGCATGAGCCCTTAGGCTGAGATCACACTTCAGTTATTCGGTCAGTTATTTCCATCAGTGATTGTGACCAAAAACCAGGTGCGGGCCAAAAACACAGAACCGGTGCAGATCTTTCCATTATACCTAATCTCTGTGGAGGCTTCACTACTGGTTTTGGCTCACAATAACTGATGGAAATAACTGATCAAAGAAGGCGACTTTCACACTTGCGGCAGCCTGATCCGGCGGGCAGTTCCGTCGCCGGATCCGCCGCTGACTGAAAGCATTTGTAAGACGGATCCGGATGTGGATCCGTCTCACAAATGCATTTCAAGGACGGATCCGTCTCTCCGCTTGTCATGCGGACAGACGGATCCGTCTTGTATCTTCTTTCTAATTTTTACCCATCTGCGCATGCGCAGGCTGGAAGGACGGATCCGGCATTCCGGTATTTTGAATACCGGATCCGGCACTAATACATTCCCATGGGAAAAAATTCCGGATCCGGCATTCAAGCATGTCTTCAGTTTTTTTTCGCCGGAGATAAAACCATTGCACGCTACGGTTTTATCTTTTGCCTGATCAGTCAAAACAACTGAACTGAAGACATCCTGATGCATCCTGAACGGATAAGGCTACTTTCACACTTGCGGCAGTGTTATCCGGCGGGCAGTTCCGTCGTCGGAACTGGCCGCCGGATCCGCCAATCTGCTGCTGACTGATGGAAATAACTGATCAAAGAAGGCGACTCTCACACTTGCGGCAGCCTGATCCGGCGGGCAGTTCCGTCGCCGGATCTGCCGCTGACTGAAAGCATTTGTGAGACGGATCCGGATGTGGATCCGTCTCACAAATGCATTGCAAGGACGGATCCGTCTCTCCGCTTGTCATGCGGACCGACGGATCCGTCTTGTACATTTTTCTCATTTTTACCGATCTGCACATGCGCATGCCGGAACGCCGGATCCGGCGCTAATACATTCCTATGGGAAAAAATGCTGGATCGGGCGTTCAGGCATGTCTTCAGTTTTTTGTCGCCGGAGAGAAAACCGTAGCATGCTACGGTTTTCTCTTTTGCCTGATCAGTCAAAACGACTGAACTGAAGACATCCTGATGCAAACTGAACGGATTACTCTCCATTCAGAATGCATGGGGATAAAACTGATCAGTTCTTTTCCGGTATAGAGCCCCTGTGACGGAACTCTATGCCGGAAAAGAAAAACGCTAGTGTGAAAGTACCCTTACTCTCCATTCAGAATGCATGGGGATATGCCTGATCAGTTCTTTTCCGGTATAGAGCCCCTGTGACGGAACTCTATGCCGGAAAAGAAAAAAGCAAGTGTGAAAGTACCCTAACTGAAGTGTGAACTCAGCATACGGCGGGTCCACAATACACGGGCTTGAGCCCTTAAGGGGGCACTGCGGACATTGCTGTTCTGGGGAAATGTGACTTCCGCTTATTTGGGTCACTGTTACCGATAGTCATCAGCAAGGACTGAGGATGTGCAACCTTTGCAGCACACAGTAGGTTTCAAAGCAACTTCCTACTGTCGATTAGATTGATTATCGGCGCCTTGATGGATTGGTAGAGGGACATTACAGGGGTGTTCTATTGTTAGATTTCCATATACAGTATTTACACTGGGGCCCTCTGTTGTCTGTGTCCACCACACTTTCTGGTTACTGCCAAAGTGGGGATTTGGGTTACTATAGTGGGGTAGGGACAATGGAGATGTAGTGGAAATGGAAGTTGCCACGTTGGAATACAGATGACCTGTGTGTATTATAGCTCAGAGACCTTGTCTGCTGGTTTTCTATCACAAGGTGTTTCATCCATTAGATTTGTCAGTGTGGCTGAGTATTTACCCATTCACTTGACTGAGCAGCAAAGAGCTGCAGTACCAGGCACAGGCACTACAAAATGTAAGTGATCACCATATTAGAGTGAAATGATAAGTTTATTGGGAAAAACTGTACAATTAAAAGGAGGCCCTAGTACCCTATGGTGCCACCTCTAGCCATGGTATCCTGTGGCACATTTGTCCGCAGATGTTACAGCTGGGCCTGTAGATCCTGCACACATGTAGGTTGGCGAAGCTGGCATCCCAGGCTGGTCCCATAAATGCTCAATTGGTGATCAATCTGGTGACCGGGCAGGCCAAGGAATTGTTACAATCTGGCGGAGACATTCCTGGGAAACCCTTACTGTGTGTGGGTGAGCATTATCCTGCTGAAAAGTGCCAATTAGGGTCCATTCACACATCCGCAACGTGTTACTACTGGGGGTTGGCAACTGTAATATGTGATAGTTCCTCAGATCATCAAACCACCTGCAGTTGGGGCACTGTGTCATTCCACAGCAAAGGCAGGATTAAAGCGCTCACCACGAGGCCTCCATATTTAAACCCGACCGCCGTAGGATCTCAAACAGAACCTGGATTTGTCGCTGAAGACGATACAGTTCCACTCCATAGCAGTCCAGGTTTCTTGTTCACTACACCACTGCAAATGAAGGCGCCAGTGGGTGTCTGTCAATGGCAGGGCATGTAATGGGCACTGTGACACCAAATTTCCTTCTCCTAAGGCCCATTTCACACGGGCGAGAATTTCGTCCGGGTGCAATGCGTGAGGTGAACGCATTGCACTTGCACTGAATCCGGACTCATTCACTTCAATGGGGCTGTGCAGATGAGCGGTGATTTTCACGCATCACTTATTCGTTGCGTGAAAATATGCAGTATGTTCTATATTCTGCGTTTTTCACGCAACGCAGGCCCCATAGAAATGAATGGGGATGCGTGAAAGTCGCAAACAAGTGCAGATGAGGTGAGATTTTCACACATGGTTGCTAGGAGATGATGTAAGTAAATTGCTAAAAGTCAATTTGCTGTATTATTTTCCCTTATAACATGGTTATAAGGGAAAATAATAGCATTCTGACTACAGGATGTTGTTCGTGCAGCCGGCATTGTCTTCTTTCAGGACCTTTGATTCAACGTAATCGCGCTCACCTGTCAGCGCAGGTCCTGCTGAATGAAGATAGAAGATTTCTATCTTCATTCAGCAGGACCTGCGCAGACGTGACCGCGCTCAGATTACGTCATCAAAGGTCCTTTGGCAGGTCCTGAAAGAAGAAGAAAGAAGATGCTGGCTGCACGATCAACAGGAAGAGGTGAGTTAATTTTTTTGTTTTTATTTTAACCCCTAAAGCCACATTTTAGTAAGCATTCTATATTAAGAATGCTATTATAACATGATTATAAGGGAATATAAGGGAAAATAATAAAATATACAGAACACCTAACCCAAACCAGAACTTCAGTGAAGAAGTCCGGGTTTGGGTCTGAGTACCACATTCAGTTTTTTATCACGCGCGTGCAAAACGCATTTCACCCGCGCAATAAAAACTGAACATCGGAACGCAATCGCAGTCAAAACTGACTGCAATTGTGTACCTACTCGCACGATTTTCCCTGATCGCAGATGCAATGCATCCGGACACGCAAGGGGCCTAAGTGCCTGGAAATTGTTGGGCAGAGACATAGGTGGTGAAATGAAGATGCAACAACTAGGACAGAATGGCCTAGATGGCAAGTGATTAGCCGAACTGACTCTCCTTCTCCCAGGCCAATGACGCGCCAACCTCTGTTAGTCCATCAACTGTGTGAAATGTCTGAGTGGGTAACAGAGGCATGTCTAGAAATCAAAGATCTCGTACCAAGAGGTACACTACTCAAAAGTAGCCTCTGATGGACTTTTTATAGGTTAGCAAGGGATGCACTTTCTAATCAGACCTCACCTATAATCATTTACATATGGCCTGAGACATAACTGCATTTCAAGTATTGCAGCAATCCGACATTTCTGTGTGCATTATTATTATTTTTTGTCAATGAGCATATTAGCAGTGTGGTGTTTCAAACCTTTTATATTTGCGGGAGAAGCCATCTGACCTTGACATCATAGTTGTAAAATCAAATCTGGATATTGACTATATCCAATACTGAAGGGGGTTGTCCAGGCAAAACTAACTTCATGGGGGGTCATGAATCCCACAGCCTTCACTCTCTAATCACATGACCCTGTCCACTGCTCCACACAGAGCTTCTACTGACATCACGTCCATTGCTGAGCTCTTCCCTCATCTGGTCCAGGGAGAGACTTTCAGTGTATCACAGGTGGACTTGTTGCGACTGTCGTGTTGCAGAATGTTGCATTGCGACACCTTTAAAATACATTATATGAAATGTTGAACGACAGGTCGCCGTGCAGCCATACCTTTAACTTGAGTTACAGCGGCCTTTCAAAACCTTGGGCCCATAACCCTTCGGCAAATACCTAATTTCCTTGACATAGAATATGACTGAACCAGGGGCGGCTTGGCCATGAACCCTAGAGGGAATTTTTTTGGGTGGGTGCCCCAGGGGGCCACCCAAGTCCTCCTTTCTGCCACTGACTGGGTACACAATGAGCTCTCAACAGTAATTAACGCTGGGAGAATCAGGTACTCATGTATCCAGCCAGCGGCCACCCATATCCTCCTGAATTCAGCTGCTGTGGCCCTCACCTCATCTCCTAAGCCCCTGCTCCATAGATAACTGGAGGAGGAAGACAGACAATGGTAGCCATGTATGGCCACCACAGAGGGCCAGCATATTGTGCTACACTGTGTTATTTGGTTCTGCTGGGATGGTATTGTTGACCCCGCCTACTTATGTTACCCCACCTTCTGTTAATTTGGACCTGCCTACAGCATGGGGCCACTTTTAGTTTTTTTTCCAGGGCCACTTTAAGTTCCCAGTCCACCCCTGGACTGAACATATCCAGTAATAAGAAATGTAATTTTTTTTTTCCTGTACTAGTGTCAAATAAGTATATTATATATTTTCAGACATAGTTGTAAATAAATAGCCTAAATCTGCCACCAAACCAGAACAGATATGATGTTAACACGACGATTTAGAAAAACATGCTGAAAAAATGAGCGTCAAATCCGTGCCGATTTTCTGTGTGTTTTTGGCATGTTTTTTCAGCTTCCCAATTATTTCAATGGGATAAATCCAGGGGTCAAGTCCTGGGGAAAAAAGTGTGGGAACTCACCCAAGATCCACTGCAACCCCCCCCTCCAAAAAATAAAAAAGCACAGAAAATCTAGCATGCTGTAATTTGTGTCGCTGCGGACTAAAAAAAACACTTTTAGAAAAGTTTGTCCAGGGATTCGATCTCATGACTTCTACACATCAGAGGCAAGGCGTATGCCCTCACAGCTATGAAAGCTGTCTAGCTAGTTACATAAAAAACTTCTACTGTAGGTAACTTTGCCCACTGTGTATGGATGTAGCAGAGCTGGATGTGTTGGGGCAGCTGTCATGTGTATAGTTGTACACTCACTTCTACTGATACCTAGTTTACTATCAGGAAAAAAAAAACACTTTTAGAAAAGTTTGTCCTGGGATTCTAACTCATGACCTCTACACATTAGAGGCAAGGCATTTACCCTCACAGCCATAAAAGCTGTTGAGGTAGTTGCTTAAAAAAAAAAAAAAAAAAAAAAGACTTCTACTTATATCTAGTGTACTGATACCTAGTGTACAACCATACACATGACAGCTGCCCCAACACACCCAGCTCTGCTACATCCATACACAGTGGGCAGCTGTCATGTGTATGGTTGTACACTAGGTATCAGTAAACTAGGTATCAGTAGAAGTCTTATAAAAAATAAAAAAATAAAAACACTTTTAGAAAAGTTTGTCCTGGGATTCGAACTCATGACCTCTACACATTAGAGGCAAGGCATTTACTCTCACAGCCATAAAAGCTGTTGAGGTAGTTGCTTAAAAAAAAAAATAAGACTTCTACTTATACCTAGTGTACTGATACCTAGTGTACAACCATACACATGACAGCTGCCCCAACTTTTTTTTTTTTAAGCAACTACCTAGACTGCTTTCATGGCTGTGAGGGTAAATGCCTTCCTCTGATGTGTTGAGGTTGTGAGTTCGAATCCCAGGACAAACTTTTCTAAATGATCTTGTAGTGAAGGAGATGATGTCATTAGGGGGCGGGGCGCCATGAGAGGAGTCACAGTGAGGCAGTCGCAGGCAGCAGCTTCCTCTCAACTGACAGCTTCCTCTCAACTGAGGCCGCCCCTCCTCCTCTCTTAGCCTGCCCTGCGCTCCGTCTCCCCCTGTGAATCTGATTCAGCCGCTGAAAGGGAACGGCGTTCCTGCCATGAAAAAAGTGCAGGAACGCCGTTCCCATGCGTTCCCCCTCCACTCGACCCCTGGATAAATCGATGTGGATTCAACCTAAGATGCTGCGTTTTGCCATGCTGTTTTTTGGCGCATATTCCATGCGCAAACCCCCCGTGAAAAACAGTGCCATAAAATGTCGTGTAAAGGGGCCCTTAGGCCCTTAGATGGGCGTTGTGGGAAAAAGTGCGGGTGAGTTGCAGGAACATGCGCGAGTGCAAAACATTGTAATGCGTTTTGCACTTGCGTGAGAAAAATAGTCATGTTTGGTACCCAAACTTCTTCACAGAAGTTCAGGCTTGGGATCGGTGCTCTGTAGATTGTATTATTTTCCCTTATAACATGGTTATAAAGGGAAAATAATAGCATTCTGAATACAGAATGCATAGTAAAATAGCGCTGGAGGGGTTAAAAATAAATAAATAATTTAACTCACCTTAATCCACTTGATCTCGCAGCCAGCATCTCTTCTTTCTTTGCTGTGTGCAGGAACAGGACCTGTGGTGACGTCACTCCGGTCATCACATGATCCATCACCATGGTAAAAGATCATGTGATGGAGCATGTGATGACCGGAGTGACGTTACCACAGGTCCTGTTCCTGCACACAGCAAAGAAAGAAGACAGAAGAGATGCCGGCTGCGCGAGCAAGTGGATTAAGACGAGTTCAATTTTTATTTTTTAACCCCTCCAGCGCTATTTTACTTTGCATTCTGTATTCAGAATGCTATTATTTTCCCTTATAACCATGTTATAAGGGAAAATAATAATGATCAGGTCTCCATCCCGATAGTCTCCTAGCAACAGTGCGGGAAAATCGCACCGCATGTGCACTTGCTTGCGATTTTCACGCAACCCCATTCATTTTTATGGGGCCTGCGTTACGTGAAAAACGCACAAAATAGAGCATGCTGCGATTTTCACGCAACGCACAAGTGATGCGTGAAAATCACTGCTCATGTGAACAGCCCCATAGAAATTAATGGGTCGGGATTCAGTGCGGGTTCAATGCGTTCAACTCATGCATCGCATCCGCGCGGAATACTTGCCCGTGTGAAAGGGGCCTTAGAGTTGCCTATCCAACTCCTTGGATCAAGCATCTCATTTGAGGTCTGCAATTGTAAGCATGATGAGGATGATCAGGTGCAGCTTTTATTCCTCATCTAGTAACCTGTACTGCCTTAGGCCTCTTGCACACGAACGTGTCGTGTTTTGCGGTCCCCAAAACACGGATGCCGCCCATGTGCCTCCGCAATTTGCGGAACGGAACAAACAACCCATTATGGAACTACCTATTCTTGTCCGCAAAATGGGCAAGAATAGGACATGTATAATTTTTACGGAGCAACCGATGCGGACAGCACACGGAGTGCTGTCCGCATCTTTTGTGGCCCCATTGAAGTGAAGGGCTCGGATGCTGAACCAAACCACAGTCGTGTGCAAGAGGCCTTATCCAAAGGCAAAGTAGAGAAGTAAGGCTACTTTCACACTAGCGTTCGATCGGATCCGTTCTGAACGGATCCGATCATAATAATGCAGACGAAGGCTCCGTTCAGAATGGATACGTCTGCATTATTTTAGCATATAACAGCTAAGTGTGAAAATAGCCTCGTACGGATCCGTCCAGACTTTCAATGTAAAGTCAATGGGGGACGGATCCGCCTGAAGATTGAGCCATATTGTGGCATCTTCAAACGGATCCGTCCCCATTGACTTACATTGTAAGTCTGGACGGATCCGCACGCCTCCGCACGGCCAGGCGGACACCCGAACGCTGCAAGCAGCATTCAGCTGTCCGCCTGTCCGTGCGGAGGCGAGCGAAGCGGAGGCTGAATGCCGCCAGACTGATGCAGTCTGAGCGGATCCGCTCCATTCAGACTGCATCAGGGCTGGACGGCTGCGTTCGGGTCCGCTCGTGAGCTCCTTCAAACGGAGCTCACGAGCGGACCGACGAACGCTAGTGTGAAAGTAGCCTTAGGCCTCTTTCACACTACAGTTTTTTGCGTTCCGTATACGGTCCGTTTTTTGCGTTCCGTATACGGTCCGTATACGGAACCATTCATTTCAATGGTTCCGCAAAAAAACGGAATGTGTTCCGTATGCATTCCGTTTCCGTATTTCCGTTTTTCCGTTCCGTTGAAAAGATAGAACATGTCCTATATTTGGCCGCAAATCACAGTCCGTGGCTCCATTCAAGTCAATGGGTCCGCAAAAAAAAACGGAACACATACGGAAATGCATCCGTATGTCTTCCGTATCCGTTCCGTTTTTTGCGGAACCATCAATTGAAAATGTTAGGCCCAGCCCAATTTTTTATATGAAATTACTGTATACTGTATTTGCCATACGGAAAAACGGAACGGAACAACGGAACGGAAACGGAACCACAACGGAAGCAAAAAACGGAACAACGGATCCGTGAAAAACGGAACGCAAAACACTGAATTCAACATACTGTAGTGTGAAAGAGGCCTTAACTAGTTTTTAAGCCATAGATACATTTTCTGCTTACAACAAGTGGAACTAACCGATAAGCTCAAACAGGCTTTCCTGTATTCTAGGTGTATTCTAAATGTAGATGGTACTCATGCTAAAGAGGTGCGAGGACAGACAGGTTTCTCACTGACCCTTAGTGTTGGCATGATGTCTTCCTCTCTATGGTATCCGTTAATCCCTTAAGGAAAAGGAAAATTGTTTGTTTTTGCGCATTCCAAGAGAGTCACAACTTTTTTACAGGGGTTGTCCAGCCTTTTTAAGTGATGGCCTATCCTCAGGATAGGCCATTACTAGATGATTGGTGGGGGTCTGGCACCCGAACGATCAGCCATTCTATGTAGCACTGTCGTTGGAGCTACAGAGCCCCGTCCACATCGTAGTGCACTGCAGCGCTGCTCCCATCGACGCATCCCTGTATAATCAGAAGGCCCTAACAGTCCATTAACAAATGGCTATTCTAAACCAGACAACACCTTTAGCAAAGTGGGGTTCACAAAATGTGGTAAACCGTAATTAGTGAATGTACAATGAAAGTATCACAAACAGAAAAAAAAATACGCCTTCTTTAGAAACTCTCTTTATAAAAAACAAAACTAATTTGCTTTTACATTTTGACACAGTGCACATTAACTCTTTACCTCAATAATATTACTTTGATAAAAATACCATATAAACAAACACTCATTTATAAATTATGACACAGTTTCCCACAAGCTCCTTTGAGATTTAGATTCATACTAAACATCTGTCTTACTGAAAAATAAAAAGAATTAAAAAAAAACTCTGTACAATTCTTCCAGATGAAGTCTAAAATTACCATAAGGAAAATCTACTATCTTACATACTGGCTAAGCATGATTTTAAGTACAGGAATTACATGGGTACACTGGAATAGTTACGCCTACTTTATCACCACAATACGGTATCTCTGATATAATGCTCACCCTTTAACACCAGTAATACATGATCCACTTCTGTTGACCTAGCCTATGCACAGTAATATATATGGTGCTGGGAGAAGGGGGAAGGGTTCCAGATTTCTACCCATTTCAAAAAGTAAAAAGAAACAAAAAAAATCAATACATCTACAGAGACCTACCGTAGTAAACGGCGGGTATGTTTAATTTAATGTACATACACATGATATAAGGTGCAAAGAGTGGACATCGGGGCTATCAGCATGTAATATGTATGTCAGAAATTCTCACTAAACCCCAAGGCCTAGGCAAAATAGCACATTTGTTCTTTAAACAATAAAAATCTACAAAAATATCATATTTATATGTACACTGTGGAATCCTAATAATTAAGAATATGTACAACTATTGGGTATGTAGCCCCTCTCATAAAGAAGCCATCTGTGCCAAGGAAAGTTTAAATAGCTGCGCCTGATTGGCCAGTTCTGTCACGCGGTTCACCAAGTCCTGTAAGGACGCAGCACTTGGGTAGTTCAAGGCGGCCATTTTGGTGGCCAACACAATATTTTTAAGCAGTTCGCACAGCTGGTTGCTGGAATTCATCAGTCTATGGCAGATTTCCTTTGTGGAAACTTGTCTGGAAAGAGTGTCCCCGATAAATACCAGTTTGTGTGCGCTCAGGATGACAAATTTGCTGTGGGCCACAAAAATCCTGGGGGGCTGCGCTGTGCTCATGCAATTGAAGAAGGCGTCGATGGAGTTGAGGAGGGAGATGAAGAGGGCCTCGCACTGGTCGGAGTAGAAAGACAGTAGCTGCTTATCTTGAGGCGTCAGAGTGCTGTTTTCAGCAGGAACGCTGCAAAGTGATTTCCACTTTGAGATATCATTTTCCATCGGTGTGGTAATCTCCTGCTCCAGCTGCTGGAACTGACTCAGCTGCAACACAGATAATGAAGAACATGAGCCTCTCGCCTTTCTAAAAATAGAGGCCAGCAGAAAGGAAAAGTGGTAGAAAGTTTACCTGATGCTGCTCCAGTTGTGGTTTCCCTTGCTTCATAATATTTTCCTTCTCTAGAAGTTCTCTCTGGTGACGCTCAAATTCTTCTTTACCCTAAAAACATTTCCGTCATTATACATAGGAAATGCCAAATCACATTAAAAAAAATGACAATGGTCTTATAGAGCGAGGATAGAAAAAGGGGGGGGGGGGGATCTGCAATAAAAATTGCAAGAAATATAACTGATCCAGCCTAATCTCGTAGCCAACTTGTGTGCAAATAAAGAATTATGAAACCCAAAAACAAAATGGTCTTTGATGGCAACCAATCACAACATTTCAGTGCTCAGCTCTAATTTTTTAAATTGCTTGGGTAAAGTGAAAGCTGAACAGCGATTGGTTGCTAGGGGGGGAAAACAGAGACAGTTTTTCTTTTTGTCAGTTTTGATTAACCTGCCCCAATGTTTATCAAACTGGTGTAAGGTAGAACTGGCTTAGTTGCCCATGGCAACCAATCAGATTCCACCTTTCATTGTTCACACCTCCTTTGGAAAATTAAAAAAGGTGGAATTTGATTGGTTGCTATGGGAAACTAAGCCAGTTCTACCTTACACCAGTTTGATAAATCTCCCCTATTGTCCATGGAAATGAAATCAGTAAAGCTAGGTTCACATGGCAAAAATCTGCAGTGTAAAAAAAACTGTGGCAGATCAGTAGTCGGGAACGCAACTAAAATCCGCTTCAAAGACGTAACATGCCACTTCTAAAGCGTACGGGAAAGCAGTGGCAAAAGAACCTCCATGTGCACCATTTTCCACACTGAAGTCAATGAGAAGCTATGGCGGATTTTTGCCGTGGGAACCAAACCTAAATTTAACTAATCTAATCTATAGTGTACAGTTGAAACTCGAAAAATGTAAATAAATAAATCGAGCAAAAGTCCATTTATTTCAGTAATGCAAATTAAAAGGAATTAATTCAGCTTAAAATTAGAATATTGTGAAAAGGTTCAATATTCTAGGCTCAAAGTGTCACACTCTAGAGTCAGCTAATTAGTCCATACCCCCCTGAGCAAAGGGGACCTGTGATTGTGACTTTCAGGTTTTTATAAGCTATAATCATCCAAATTATAACAAATAAAGGTGTGAAATATCTCGTTTTGCATGTAATGAGTCTATCTCATATGTTAGTTTCACCTTTTAAGTTGCATTACTGAAATAAATGAACTTTGCATGATATTCTAATTTTTCGAGTGTCACCTGTATATAAAAGTAGCAGGCATTACTTTGTGGTCAATTAAAAGGGGCGTTTTATCACCCTAATATGCAGCTAATTTAGACACAATAAAGTGCAGAGAAAGTGAAGAAAAAAGAATGCTGCTGTTAAATGTATAACACTGTCTAGCTCCTGTGTGAGCAGGACTGGTTGCCTCCATTTACAGAGTTGCCCAAGTGGGGTGAGGTGGCCAGGTCTTACTACACACTACAGTCTGGCACTTGTTTATACTACTTATTGGTGAGTGTTCCTGTCAGGCTGCTCAGCTATGATAGCAAATCATAGCCAAGATCACATCATTACCATGTATTGTAGAGTACTGTAGTGTGTAGTGAGGCCATGACCCCATACCTCCCTTGGCAGCTCTAAGTGGAGTGAACCAGTCCTACTCACATTCTAGGACAGGTTGCAGCCATTTAAATCATTCCTGGAGAACCCCTTTAAAATATGCGTCTTCTTCTATGCAGGCACTGAAAGAATATAGGAGAGTCTGCCGCCTGTATCAGCGTATATGCACCTGTGGAGAAGAGGAAGGACCCAGAGTAGTGGTGACCTGGGTAAATCAAGTGATGGCCACCATCTTGCTCACTACTGATGAGGCCACTCGCCACAAACCAGTGTTTACACATCCTATCTATGGCCACCGAGGTACTGTGGTAAGGAATTTACACTTTGGTATGCCACTTATGGCATTTTAGAAATTTAACTAGTGGCCACCCTCTTTATTAAACTTTCTTTGGGGTACCATGGAATGCTCACAAATATGGAGTATATCTAGTCCTTCACAGGGGCCACTTTTGATGTTCTATAAATTACCACATACACAATTATGTATACAAGAAAAGAAACCTATCATTCCGTTACCTGTAAGTGGACATAATCATAGTCATCCATCCAACTTCTTACTGAACCTTCCCGACTCTTAAAGTTTGGATTGAGCTCATTTCCAATTTGTGTCACTGGTTGAACTGCTTGTATAGTCTGGGGCTTTGGGCTGCTGAACATAAAGTCTGAATTACTATTGATGGCATCTGAAGGTTTCTGATTTTGGAGGTTTGCTTGTCTAAATAAATCAGCAGCATTGACACTGATACTGGTGGTTAACTGCTTAGCATCATCTACAATTGTCCGGGCTACCATGACAAATCTTTCTAGGCTGTCACATTTGTTGGCAGCTTTGTTATAAGACAGAACATTGAGGGACCAGTTGCAGTTGTTGAGGTCCTGGCTGGTCTGAGCCAAGATTTGGTGGGAATCGTCCAGTCTCTGCAATTCTCTTTTCATTTTATTATACAGGCTAGGCTCTGAAATAAAAGAGGCATTTATTGTAGCCCCTTTTGAGAATTGGAGAAATTCATACAGAGAACGCTGTACTTTGTCTACTGCAGAATGTATTTCATTTATGTGTCTTTCCATGAAGGAGTATGATCGCCACTCAGCATTAACAAAAGTCAATAACTTGGACACGGACGTTTCCACCGTTTGTTGAAGTCTCAGCAACAATTCTATGGCAGAGTCTGGGTCCATTAGGAGTTTTTTGTCTTGAGAAGGTGAAGATGCCACAGATGATTCCTTAGAAGTTGTAGAAGATGTAGACATGTTGCTTCTAGTGCTTCCAGTACTAGAGAAGGACAACCTATTTACACCATCGGTCACATCCTGCATTCGCTTGCAGTCCTGCTGAACTTGTGGTGGGAAATCATAGATTCCCTCCTGGTCCTCTGATCCAGTATCACAAGAGATGTGAACACCTCGAGGAAAGTCATAGTCATCTGCTGCTGTCTGACTGAGCTGGTTACGAGGAATGTCATATACACTGCCTTTTCTTGAAGCAACCTCAGAGTGCAATTGGCTAATACCATTTATTTTCTTGCACTGCTCTTGACATGTCTTGGAACTTGGAGGAAGAGTGTCATAAGTTGCTTCTGGCCTTTGTTTCATTGATGATGGAAAGTCATATGCTCTATCCTTAGCAGAGGGTAATATGTTGTAAACCTGAAAATAGAAGTATAACAAATTAATAATTTACAGGATTTTGGAGATGGAAATGCCCATATAAGTTTTACTGATATGGTTTGTTGATGGAAAGTTGATTCAACTATGTATAGTATTGTTTTTTCTCATTAATAGTACTGTACTGAAAAATAGTTTTATACCAACGGTGGGTTCACATCACGTTTTATGCCTCAGTTTGATGTATACGTTACAAAAAAGTATATATATATATTTTTTTTTTACAATGGAACTCTATGGTGAACAGATGCCACTGTATGGCATCAGTCTAATTCATCCATTTAACATTTACGTTTTATGTATACGTTAAAAGGATGAGAAAAAAGTGATGTGAACAATGAACCCACCCAAAGATAAACCTGTGTCCCGGTGCATGTAAATGTAACAATCTGTGTATATGAGACCCAGAGTAGCTAAAGTATAGTTTAGGCTGGGTTCACATCTGCACTTAATTCCGGCAGTGTGTTCCGGCGGAGGAACAGACTGCCATAATTCACTGTATACGGCCCCCTAAAAGACAAGGATACTTACCGCCTGGGGAGGAGGAACATCATAAATTCCTTGTTCTCTGGCGGAACCTAAGCACATGTTATTTTTAGTAGCTGGGGGAACAT
The DNA here is from genome assembly GCF_014858855.1 of Bufo gargarizans. Taxonomy (NCBI): domain Eukaryota; kingdom Metazoa; phylum Chordata; class Amphibia; order Anura; family Bufonidae; genus Bufo; species Bufo gargarizans. The sequence continues at coordinate 327,022,055 of NC_058084.1, forward strand.
CATATACCTAGAATAAAATGAGGTTGAATGGTATTAATATGAGAATTTTGGGCAGTCTTTAATTTATAGAAAATCACTCATATTACACAAAAAAAAACAAAAAAAAAAACATATGCACATTATAGTACTGTACTTTTACTGAATACATCACTAAGGCCTTATTCACACGACTGTATTTTCGGTCAGTGACCGATCCACATTTTTTTTGTGGATCACACACAGACCTATACATTTCTATGGGTCGGCAAATAATATGCATAGCATATTGATGTAATCTGTGTGCTGTCTGTATCCGTGCGGCTGTGCTGCATAATATGGAACATGTCCCATTCTTGTCCGTTTTGTGGACAAGAACGGGCATTTTGTCAACGGGGCCCATGGCATTCCATTGGAGGCATATACTAGGAGATCCTCCCAACATATAATTCCAGTGGACACTATAAAATGCACATGAGATAAGACTAAGGCTACTTTCACACTAGCGTTCATAGGTCCGTTCGTGAGCTCCGTTTGAAGGAGCTCACGAGCGGACCCGAACACCTCCGTCCAGCCCTGATGCAGTCTGAATGGAGCGGATCCGCTCAGACTGCATCAGTCTGGCGGCGTTTAGCCTCCGCTCCGCTCGCCTCCGCACGGACAGGCGGACAGCTGAACGCTGCTTGCGGAGGCGAGCGGATCCGTTCAGACTTACAATGTAAGTCAATGGGAACGGATCCGCTTGAAGATGTCACCATATGGCTCAATCTTCAAGCGGATCCGTCCCCCATTGACTTTACATTGAAAGTCTGAACGGATCCGCTCAGGCTACTTTCACACTTAGAATTTTTTCTAAGTTATTAATGCAGACGGATCCGTACTGAACGGAGCCTCCGTCTGCATTAATATGATCGGATCCGTTCAGAACGGATCCGATCGAACGCTAGTGTGAAAGTAGCCTTAAATTGAATGTTTTTCAGATTGAGCATTTCGGTTTGCTTTGTCACTGATTTCCTTACATACCCCTTGAGGTCGAGCAGGAGGGGTGTCATAGACATTGGCCAGCCACTTTGGTGACGATTCATAACCGTACCCTTGTCCCATCCTCACGGGTGTTATGACCTGTGAAAACAAATTAGTTTTACTAAGAGAACTTTATAATTATATTGTTTTTAACCTGCTGCTGTTAATTGCAAAAGGTCACATATACTATACTGAAATGTATGAACTGTGTATGGGATGTTTATCAGGCAAAACAGGGTTAAAGATCCTCCGCAGTAATGATCGCTGTTCTCTGTAAGGCTGCATTGACGTATGTAGCGGATATAATTATGTGAGGGAATCATTATAGCTTTAACTGCATATTGGAGGAGTCCAGTGTCGTAAGCCAGGGAGAAATTATAAATCATTCTAATTACGGCACCAGGCATGTTTCTGCAATTATCATTATCTAAAATGAAAGCTTAAAGGTCAAGGCCGATGAAAATTTCGGAAGACTGGTTAATATTTCAAAATTACTATTCTTTTTTTTTTTAAAGGCGTTTTCCCTGTAAACAACACTTATCTACCCACAGGATAGATGATGATCGCTGGGGGTCTGACCAATCATGAGACTGGGGTCCCAGAGCGTGAATGGTGCAGTATTGTACATGTGTGACAACCATTCACTGCCTGTAGGGCTGTCCTACAGACAGAGAATGGATTTATTCCCAAGGCGGGGTGATAGATTGCTTTGGGAGAAACCCTTTAAAGGGGTTGTTCAAGTGTATAATACTGATGACCTATCCTCACTGGAGTGGCCTCTTCGAATAGCTGATCAGTGGGAGTGCCAGTAGTCGGACTCCCTCCGATCAGGTACTGAGTATTAAAAGGTGAAATACTAGGTCCACTTACTGCCAGACTGGAAAACAAATCAGTGCGTCAACCACTTAGGCTACGCTCATATCTGTGTCGAAGGAGTCTTTCTGAGTCTCTGTCACAGAGTTCGTCAAGAATGGCAGAGAGAAGAGTCCTACATGCAGGACTTTTTTCCATGCCAAAAAACTGTCTCCCAAATGGAAAACTAATGGATCCCATTATAATCCATGGGATCTGTTAGGCTCCGCTCCTATAACGGGGCAGAAGAATGGAAGTGAACTGCGCTGATGTGAAACAGCCCTTATGATGTTAGTTTGGTTGGCACAGCCCTACAGGTCCCATCAGTTTTACCATATGGAGGGTCATTCTTGTATATTCTCCTGCAATAAGGGGCACTGGATAATAAAGGAATAATGGGGATCCAGGTCCATCTTTCAGTAATCCTTCTAAACAAATCACTTCACCAGCAGAAAAGATTTCCACAAGTGTCTAGTGCAGACTTCTCAACATCTGTGTGGGATGTGACAATACTGTCTCTGGAATGGAGGATATTGTCATTGTAAACTGCTCATCCATTACAGAATACCCAGGGACATTCCAGACTTGCGTACGCCGTCCCTCGGAATGCACTTCCTGACTGCCATGATAACGTGCTACAACCCACCGGTAACCCCTCAATTATACAACAGAAAATTCTGTGGAGTCAAAGCAGCAGCTGGAAAACCCTGCTCATAATGCACGCCGTAACCCAAACATCCCCTCTGAGTGTAGCCGGGGAGCACGTAGCTAAACTAGCCGGAACAGATAAGAAGCAGCAGTGTCTGCTATCAGATGGACTGGAGCTTTACACATTAAGATTTACATCTCTAAAGCAGAAGACCAGATGAGAAAACACTGCAACACAGACATGACTGGGAAGGCAGAGATCAGAGAGGAGGACTTTCCTCACATGCTAGGCTGAAGGAGGGTCCTATCACACATAAAATATTCTGTCTAGACCTGTCTACTTTGGTAACTCTATTAAAAAAACAAAAAACAAAACCTCTCTCCCCAATACGGGGGGAGTTTCCATAGGGACTACCACCCTGATTTGTAGACTTATCTGCTTTGTCATATTGCGATATATTTCGCATAGTACTCTAGGACAGTTGGGTGGCAGCTCTCTTGGACGCACTAGTTGTCACGCAGCTTTCCCAGACAGTTCCTACTTGTATTGCTGATTTTAAGGGCTCATGCACATCGCTGTTGTTGGTTTGCGGTCCGCAAATTGCAGATCCGCAAAACATGGATACCGGCCATGTGCATTCTGCGGAACGGAATGGCCAGTCCATAATACAACAGTCCTCTCCTTGTCCGTAATGCAGACAATAATAGAACATGTTTTATTTTTTGTGGAATGGACATGTGGACACAGGCATTTCAGTTTTTTTGCAGCCCCATTGAGGTAAATTGTTCCGCATAAACAAAAACAAAAAAAGGAAGGGATACGGACAAAAAATGTATTTGTATGCATGAGCACAAAGGAAAGTTACCCTTAAAATAAGACATCTCTGGAAAGAAAAACTACAATATATATCATTAAAGACATGTCCGTTTTACAAAATAAACTGTACTCCACGTGAAGCAACAATTGTACAGCATCAATTCTTGGCACTCTGTGTTGTGCCATTCCTTTAGTATTCCTGCTAGAAGCTTACAAATAAATGTACAACTGGGTGTTACCAGGTAGGGTTGGGTCCTTGTACAATCTTCCACTGTCCAATCAGTGCTGCCAGTGTCAGACAGTGCAGGGACACACCCAGGTTGTTAACACACCTTTATTCTTTAAGTTCTAGTAGGAAGATTAGAGGAATGACATAACATATAAGAATAGATCTTATAGATGCTCCATAATTGTTATTATATGGGGGCAATGCAAGTACTTACTAAAACAGACATGTCAGGAGAGGCGACAGGTCCTCTTTACTTGATAGACCAAGTAAAACATTTTGTAAATTGCAGGGAAGGCACTAAAATAATATTTTTAAAAAGTAATACCGTCATTCCATCACTCCGAACTTCCCTGACAGCTTTTTTTCATGACTCTAGTAGTGATGTCACCATATAACACATTTTTTACCTCTGCTGCCAATCGCTGGCCTCATCGGTCTTGTGTCATATTCTAGTGATCACAGTCACATCATAGCTGCGGGGAGGATCGGAGCAGTGAAGCTGGAGCGAAGGGCGTTCGGAACGAGGACTATAACTATTAATTTTTTTTTTCCTTTTAACTTTGACAACCCCTTTAAGTCACTGTTTCATTTGTGTTCCTCAAACGTGTTGGTCTCTATATATCTTAGAAAGAAAAAAAAAAAAGAGACGTCGCCCACCTTCAGTGTATATACCTGTTATTTCCCACAAAGACTTTTCCATGACCTGTCCTCCCACTGTTTGCACACCCACGGCCTCTTTACAAGCCCTACACAGAGCCTCCACAGTGAGAGATCAGAAGCAGTAAAAGGGTAGAGAAGCACAGAAGAAGACGGCCCACACTGAAGTAATGCACTGTACTGTGTAATTTCCTCCGCTCTCTGAGGTTACTAGACTTCCTGTTGCTCACATTTCAGTTCCTGGTCCTTACATTAAGAGGGCGATTTTCTCATGGCGAGGCAGGGGGAGAACAATGCATGATTTTGTGTGAGAAAATAGTGAAACAAATCATTTCTTTCCGCCACTGGACAGGCTCCAGACATCAGAAAGGCAAGGTGACGGCCTGTAAACCTCCAGCCTGACCCCTGCCCTAAAAGATCTGCTGTCATTTCTTACAGGCAGTGACAGGTGTGCCTGGATGCCACCAGTGCTGGCTTATGTCCTTGATGGCATGACATTTTTTTCAAATGCTTTGGCTTTTCTTTGATAAGCGGTATTGTACGGGCTGCAGTTTGGGTCTTTCTCAGAGAAAACTAGCTGCAGTATCTGAAACTTGCGTGCGCCCCCCCTCATGGTCCAGCAATCATTAGGGCACGGCCACACGGTCAAGTTTCCCTGATAAAGTTTTGGAATAAAAAAAAAAAAAAAAAAAAAAAAAAAAAAAAAAGGAGGAAAAGTTGTATTGATCCACTCCTGATTTTGGCTTCCAAAACCTGACCGTGTGGCTGTGCCCTTACTCTTTATAAGGTAGCGCCAGCCATTGATTTAATACTCTGCTCAGAGTCAATAAATGCATAAATTAACCTCAATAACATAGTTACATAAAGCCGTAAAAAGAGACATTTGTCCATCCAGTTCGGCCTGTTATCCTGCACGTTGATCCAGAGGAAGGGGGGAAAAAAAAAACCCCACACAACCTGAGGTAAAAGCCAATTTTTCCCACTTTAGGGGAATAAAAAATTCCTTCCCGACTCCAATCAGGTAATCAGAATAACTCCCTGGATCAGAAATCAGAATAAATACCCTAAAAGAACAACACTATAGGGCGCAGCAGCTGCGTACCCTACATCCATCACAGTGATCCTGTGTATTGCAATGTAAACGACGGCCTGGCAGGAGATAAAAGCCTGAGCTCCGCATACACCGGCTCCATATATCCTGCGCTAAAACAAACAGGTAAATAATATTCTGAGAAGAGTTTCATGACTAACAAAAGCTGTACTGACTGCACCGTGATAGCCGGGGCTGCCCCAGGTAAAAAAAATGGAGTGTATGGGACTGGGCAAACAGCAGGTGTTCTCGCTGTACAAACAGTCAAGACTGAACAGGGCCTATCTATGCACGCAAGCTCCTCAGGTTAACTCTTTACAAGAAAGTGGACAAAAAGCATGAGCTCATTCAGGGGATTATGGGATGGCCATTCTTTGTGCAGTTCTTTGGTGTAGATTTCACCCTTTTTAATGAAAGGGTGAGATCAAATCGAAGTAAGTTTTTGGTGCGGATTTGGTGTGGAAACACCCGGAAATATTCTGCCTATAAACCTGAACCCACATGCAGGTAGCCTTGGAACTTATGCACACAAGCGCATTTTCTTTCCGTGTCAGTTCATTTTTTTTTTTTTTTTTTTTTGCGGACTATATGCGAAACCTTTGCCTGCAAAAAAGAAATTGAAGTTACTCCATGTGCATTCCATTTTTTTTTTTTTTTTTGCGGACTATATGCGAAACCTTTGCCTGCAAAAAAGAAATTGAAGTTACTCCATGTGCATTCCATTTCAGTTCCGCAAAAAAAGAAAAAAAATTGAACATGTCCCATTATTGTTCACATAACGGACAAGGATAGGACTGTTTTTTTTTTTTTGGCCAAGCTGTTCCAGAATACACACGGACATCATCCGTATTTTTTGTGAATCCGTGTTTTGCAGACAGCAGAATACATACACTCGTGTGCATGAGCCCTTAAGGTGCGTTCACATGTTGTGGAAACGCAGCCGAAAATGAGCAGATTTCACTCTCTGTATTGCAAAAGAGTGAAATCTGCAATGAAAATTCGAAGCATAAAACTGACATGCTGCAGATTTAGATTTGGCACCACAGATCGGTCCCCTGTGTGGATGAGAACTGCTAAAAACTCCTTCACTTTGAGGGCACTATACAAGCTTTCAGATGATCACATTCATGTTTACTTTGCTGTGGCGAAACCCAAATGTCTGCAGCAAATGGCGTTTCCATCAGTATCCCACCAGCTATGTTTTCTCTGAGGGTGGATTTTACTCTTGTGTGGCCAAATATCTGAATCATGTTAGCTATAACCCTGCTCTCAGACACTGGGGCAAAAGAAAAAAAAAAGCAGCACTCCGCCTGTAGTAATGATTCAATCTGTTTGCACACATAGCAACAGCCTTCTGAAAATGCCGGCTCCGGCGAAGAGCAGCGACATCAGTGTGGACAGCTCCAGTTTTCTTTTTTACATACCCATTGAAATGAATGGTTCCGTATATGGTCCACAAAAAAAACCTGAAACGGACACTGAATGAAAATACGTTAGAGTGCATGAGGCCTGATTTTGTGGACTGAAATACAGACATGTGTGCATGATCCCTAAAGTGAATAGACTAGGAAGAGCAGAACCAAAATACTCAGTTGGTAAATTCGGGACAAATCCCCACCCAATTTTATCCTGGGACAGCCCGAATTTGCAGGGACTCTGAAAATTAGGGACAGTCCCTGCAGACTTGGGACTATATAGCAGCAATGCTAACATAATTTTGATGTTATTCTCCTTACAGAGGATACTTCAGAATTTTTATTATGGTCCCTACGGTCGATGGACTGTATATTGATCTGGAACATCCCATGTCTGCTGGTGGGCAGCCAGGTAGGCAGTGGGACGTTGAGGTCCTCCAGCTAATCTGCCTTTATGAGAACTCTAGAAGAACTTCCAATACCAAGAATAAACTAGGAAGGACTATTCATGGTCATCATTTGGTTGACAACTCATGGCCAACAATTTCCACCTGACCATCACTATCATCTTTAGATAGGTGAAGACCCTGCTTAATTGCTAGAGTCTTTGAAACCACTACAGGCTTCAGCACGGTTATGGAGATTGTCAGATAGGAACAATTAAAGATTTGATGGCTGCAGAAATCCGGTGGGGCCCTTCAAAATGCGAGATGACCAGTGTTTCCACATCTTACATCACAGGAATGGACTATGGAAATGGCCCGGACTGGCCAAGAAAAGACAAAACAACTAGTCATTGCCATTATCATGCAGACCTTTGGAGCGTTTCGTCACATGCTGGTTATAAGAGCAGTGGGTGTCTAGATAACAGTTCCCTCTATTAATCACTGCTGAGGAACAAGGTCTTATGATATGAATGTAAAATGTAAGGCTTTCTAATCCTACAATTCTAATTCAGCAAGAAACATCAAGTCACTGTCATCAGACGGCAGGTGTCAGTGCGATACTACGGGGTGGAATCCGACTGACCCGACTCCAAACTAAATCAAAGAGTCCTCTCATGTTAGTGGAGATCACAATGGGGGAGATTTATCATCGCCTTGTGCCAGATAACACTGCAAACACTGTGTTTGAGACATTTTAAATGCCACTGTGACAAAATATTGGCGCAAGTGGCGTTTGTACGCCGCCCTTGCCCACAGTCTGGCGCAAGGGCCGACGAGGGATTCGCCTAAATTATGATGAGGCCTGTGTCACGTCATACGTTAGGGACGTCTGGCAGTGCATGGGATATAGTCCGCTGTAAAACACTGGACTAGGATAATGTATTTTATCTTGTAATTTGGCCAGAACATACCTAAACCACAGAGACTATGCTGCCATGACACGACCATGTGGAGCTCCATTACGATGCTCTTATGTAGCTGCTCTCACCGCACGCCCCTATCCCCTTTCCATTGCAGCAGGAAAATGTAAACTAAGGGCGGGTTCGCATTGGCGTTAGGGAATTCCGTTATAATGGAATTCTATAAGATATGTATTAAGGGCTTCCGTTTTGCATTCCGTTATAACGGAACCTATAAACTAACGCCAATGCGAACCCGCCCTAAGTTGACGATATGTATGCTATGCCATTAATGTATTGATGCACTAGGATCTTTCCCCTACTTGCCAGCTGTATTTTTGCTATTGTCGCCATGGTCCAATTGGACCAAAACTAGATAACAATCCTATGAAGGCCTCGTGCACAGGACTGTATCTGTATTTTGGTGTGCAAACCGCAAATAATGGATACCTTCTGTGTGCATAACGCAATTTTCTCACCCCCATCAATGCAAATGGCTATTCTATACTCTGTACTATACGGAGGCAAACGGATGACCTCTGCGCACTATCCCCTTTTTTTTTTTTTTTTTTTTTTTTGGGCGTACCCATAGAAATGAATGGATCCACATTACATCTGCAAAAAAAAAAAAAAATGAGAAAAAAAAAGAAAAGTAAAAGAGGATGAGACACAGATGCATAATATGCGCATGCGCAAGAGGCCTAAGGATGACTTTCCTTTATGTGTTTCAAAAGAAAACAGAAACGGATCCCAGAAGTGGGGCTTTACTTTGAAGGCTGGGTGTGAACGGACAGCCACCACTTTCAAGCCGTTCCAGGCCGGACGGCGAGGGAGGATTTCAAGGTCATGGTGTGGTTAGTTGGTGGTTTTCATCAGTCCTTTATTGCATTCCATTGGAACAGATGGATGAGTGTTATATATCGACTCTCTCTGAACTTAACAAGTTCACAAAATAAGTCTCCAGGTCTCAGTAATGCTGAGCCTAATCCCCTCTTCACTATGCAGGGATTTCGCTGGAATTAACACCATGTAATTGCTCCGTTTTGCTTACGCTCTAAAAATGCTAAGAAATCTATTCTGGTTTACTTGCTTTATTTGTCGTGTGAACTTTTATGTTGTTATTTTTTGCACATTTAAAGAAATGAATGTAAAGGCATTATTTTCTTACACAAAGCATGATGCATTATTTCCAAGCCCCCTAAAAGGGAGTCACCGCTGTGGTTATTTAAAGGAGGGCAGTGAAGATAGGAGCAGCTGTGCCACCTACAATGTGCCCATCCTTAAGTGGCACGCCATGTGGCCGATTCTTCCTGAACTAGCCCGATGTCTAGTCAAGTGATCCCAGCTGCATTCACTGAGGCGATGAAGGTCTGCGGGTAACACAGGGCTCTGTAGCTCTTGTGTCTTCGGGTAATATACACGGTCGGAATAATAATTCTGCACATGGCATTTATCAAAACCAAGAGGAGCTTCTCCAAGTGTTATGAAACAGAAATTCCACATGGGAGCCTTGGTTTTCCAAATATGCATTAGAACGAGAGGACAAAAAAAAAAAAAAAAAAAAAAAAGAAAAAATAAAGTCGGCTGGAGTACAAGTCCCACAAGAAATATTACAGAGGTCTGTGAGCTGGGGAGAAAAACGTCTGACCTCTCTGCCAATATAAGCTGGCTTTCAAAAGCACTTCCTTCACTGCGCTGCCGGCGTCTGCTCGCAAATGGCGAAAACATATTGACAACTGTCTGTAAAGTTTGGTGCTTCAGAGCGCTGAGACACAGACCCATCACCGCAAACCACTGTACTCTTCATTGTTGAAAAGCTGCTTAACATGTCCTATACTTACTTAAAGGGGCTATCCCCTGACTAATGTAAAAAACGGAAAAACAAAAATCAGACATCATATAGTACATGACAGCCACTTTATAACAAAGCTAGAACCAGCCACTTTATAACAAAGCTAGAACCAGCCCTGTAACTCACATGGATCCAGAGATCTCCCCATTCACTGCTCAGCTAGATTCATATCAAGCTGCAGCTCAAAGGGTGTGTCCTTTCTGCTGCAGTGCTCTCCCTATCACAACCCAGGTGGCAGTTGAAGGATGAAACTGAGCATGTGCGACCATCTCAGTGAGCCGGACAAAGATAAGAAAAAAAAACAGCAGGTGGCGCCATACAGATACATGTTATTGAATAAATCAGTGGCTATGCTAAATTTTTAATTATATGCAATTACAAAATAATTCAGATCCAGGTGCTGGTTTGAAAACTGTAGAATATTATTTGTGGGACAACCCCTTTAATGCTTGCACTTTGTAATATTCTCCCTGTTAAAATGCCATGCATGAGCACTTTGCACTTGAATGGCACTTAGGCATCACAGAAGGGGTCCCGGATCCCTATGAGCCAGATCAGAGAGTCATTGAAGGGGTTGCGTTATCAGTGTGATCAATCTCCATCCTTGTAATGTATGCATCTCCGTTCTGGCTCATATGGCTAATCCCAAGTGGAGAGCCCCTCCCTCCATAATGTCCATATGGAGGGGACATAAGGACAGAGGTTGTCTTCATGAGACAACCCCTTTAACAATAGGACCTAGGTCGTTCATATAATACATTAATCTGAATAGCCACCATGGAATACTACATAGTCAACCAAATCATCCCCTGGCAAAAAACGGCTGTTTGCCAATGGTCTATGAAGTCTGGCCAGCTAAACTAAAGGAGTTAGTCTGTGAGGAGACGACCTCTTTAGGGTACGGCCACAGGGGAAACGTTTCTCGTGCAGATTTGGCTGGAATTTCCACTGCCGATTCCTAGATTTTGCTGTCGATTTCAAATTTGTTTTTAATCTTTCAAGTACACAAAAACGTAAATTGACTAAATAAAAAATTTAAAAATAATATCAATTTACCTTGGCACCTGGAGAACCGTCCATACTTTCTACAAACTGTGGAGTTTGCTTTAGGTCTTCCAAATCATGACTCCTGTAAGCCTTAAACATGGCTGGACTATAGTGAGATGGAGGAACCTGGTAGACAGAATCCTGAAGAGAGCTTTGTGGCACCTGATAAATTTGCTGTTGGTAGCAGGACTGAGGAGACGCTTCCTGCTTTGGAATATTATCATGTTTAGAAGGGTCTGACACAGGCCCAATGAGAAGCTTCAGTCTATTTCCTGGTGCAATGCCTTGGCGACCATGTAATGAGCAGAGCCACCACCCTTCCAGACCTCCAGTGTTCTGCTCAATCACTGTTAAGATATCCCCTTTCCGAAAAGACAATTCTTCGGCACATTCTGGAACGTTATCGTACATAGCTCTCGCCATCAGATTCTAAAAACACAAAAGAAAATGATTTTGGTTAATTAAACATTTGAGAGATATAGAGATATATATATATATATATATATATATATATATTAGATGTATAGTAATATACCGTTATCTGATTCGTTAACCTGCATGAATTTTACTAAATCCACCATGTGTGAGCATGAAATTAGACCATCTCAATCCAAGTAAGTCTTACTTTCTTGTTGTTGTTTTTTTTGTCGTCTATCAAAAGGCACTCCCACAACACTTTATATTCTCTGGCCTATTAAAAGATACATGATGTAAAGTGTTGAATGTAATCTGTTAACTGGTGACTATATTCGGAAGTTATACTCTCCCTTCTGCTCCTCAGTAGTTTCATGTGACTGAGACTCTGACTCTCCAACTGACACAGTGTCTTATGTCGCTGTCATAAGAATGAATACAGATGCTGTGTCAGTTGGAGTGTGTAAGTCACATGACACAGCTGAGGACCAGAAGGGAGAGGATAACTCAAGAATACAGTCATTATAATTTACATCATGTAATAGGCCAGAGAATTAAAATATTGTGGGAGGGCTTCTTTAAGTAGTTTTAATTTACCCTCATCTTAAAAATCACAGATTTATCTTAAGACTAGAGATGGAAAAATGAATCCAGCCAGCAAAGGAGGCAATATAGACAATCACAATACATTAGTAAGTGCCTTGTATTAACTTTTTCTACATGATAAATGCTACCTCTTTAACTCCTATGTGAAAAAGCAGGTTGCTAGTCATCACTGAACATCTGAGCACCCACTTTACAATGCAGAACCTGGCTATAGTCAGTGCTGAGTGAAAATTCATGCTTGCCTACTGTTACCGCTGTAAGCAATTCACCTATTTGTTCTGCATGTTTAGTTGATGCTCGATTTCACACAAAATACTGCAGGTTACTACTGAGCATGGGAACAATTGCATATTTTTCTGTAGATAAGTCTCCTCTCTACAAGTGGATGTGGTTTATTTTAAACATGTCTGAAAATTTTACTTGAATAACCTAAATGAATTGAGGTGCACCACTAAAGCTCTCTTCTAAGTTAAGAATGGCGGCAGCACATTTAATAAATCCTTCACTGAGAGAAACAATGTGATCCTCAGGAATGCCATAATGCTTCAGACTGGAGAATTATCTTTCAGCAACTTCTCCAAGTAAGGGCAAGATCAAAAAAAGCAGAACAACAGGAGTCATCTTTCTTTAGCCTTGTGACAGTCTTATAATACTGCAATATTGAAGAGGATATAAGCACTGGCTCCTCAGCCCGATCAAATGATAGCAACCAGTAAACAATAGGACTGACGGGAGCAAGTGCATTATGGGTATGTACAAATGTATCACTCCATTCATTTCATTATTAATAGAATTACTGCTGGAAGATGCAATAACTTTTTGGCAGAGGTTGCGGGAAAACTACTTTCCAAGGGTATGTTATCCACCAGGAGAGAATATACAGCAACAAGTGCTAGTCAGCAACAACAAAATACCTGTATTATCCCGAGTGACTTCTCTTACTATACTTAGACACTTACTATTGGAACTTCACACCTTTGGTAAACTAACCTTTACCACAGAATTCTTTGCTTGCACAACTCGGTGGCATCAGATAAGCGCCAAGTAGAATTACATACAGGTACATGTACCAGATACATCAATACAGTACTACTTCTGATGAGGTCCAAAAGAGGATAATACAAGCCAACCATAAGTGACCAGCTAACATCACTAGGAAGAATTATGATAGAGTCTGAAGAAATCTGCTGATAAATATCAGACAGAATTTGATGGGTCTATTAATAAGTGCTCTAAGCAGAAGGTCTGTATGGATAACTACCCCCTAAAACTTTCTCAACCCAAAAGATCCATGTAAATAATTCAAGACTATGGACACCTTTGGGACATTTTTTCTTTACATAAATGCATAAAATGTTGGCAGACTAGCGGTATTACAATATGGATTTAATAAAAAATAAAAAATAAAAAAAACTAGCTTTGTTTGGCTTTTGCAGCTTCTGAGTATCACAGTATATAGCAGGCCATTCTCAGTGAAATCCACCAGAAGGCTTGTCTGATGGATTGGTCTCCAGCTCTTCTCTCTCCTCCACGATCTTCTAAGATGATTTATGACCAAATCGCTCAGGAGAGGTTGGAGACTAAAACCACCAGACAAGATTTTTTTTATTTATTTAATGCACCTATATAGCGCTACTATATTCCCCAGCGCTTTACAGACATTAGCATCCAACTGTCCCAAGTGGGGCTCACAAACTAAGTTTCCTATCAGTATGTCTTTGGAGTGTAGGAGGAAACCGGAAAACCCGGAGGAAACCCACGCAAACACGTAGAGAACATACAAACTCCATGCAGATGTTGTCCTTGGTGGGATTCAAACCTAGGACCACTAACCACTGAGCCACCATGCTGCCCATTCTCCGATAGCAGAATTCCATTAGCAGTAAAACCTATGTACTGTTATACAGTTATTTTTATTTTATTAAAAAAAACAAAAAAAAAAAAAAACACACCACAAACACATGTTGAGGAATATATAAAAGAAAAAAGAGAAAAACATGGATCTCACATCCACATACTACATGTCTAGGAATAATAGTTTGTTACAGGTGGTCAATGCCATAAAAACCATCATCATCTTTGGAGTACATTTAAATCAGACATTGAGCATAAAGATTTAAACAATATTTTCTACCAAACGTAATACTAAAAAAAAAAAAAAAAAAAAAAAAAAGTTCAATTTGCCAATGATGGATAACTTCTTCCTGGTGTGTATGGGCCCTCTCGATCTTACAGTAGCCCATAAGTTAAAATATTTAGAATTCATATGGAAAGGTTACTGTTTTTCAGGTGAAATTGAAACTTATGACGCACTGACCAATGGTATTCAGATATTTATACAGTTCATTGAGTCATTGCAATATCCAAATGCAGCAAGGAAAAAAAAAAAAAAGTCAATCATTCACTTCTGAAAAAGGAAGGTGCCTGATCTAAATCACCTTGAACAATAAACACTGTCATAAACATACGTCTGCGTGTAACCAGTAAAGCTGCAAATAGTCACGTCCCATGAAAGTGAAGTAAATGATGTGTGTGGTGATATAGCAAATTTTTCATGGACATAAAAAATACACAATAAAAATGACTAATTTAGGGTTGATCATACCCCGATTTTATCCTTGCCCGAAGGGATGGATGAAGAATTAACCCGATGAGAATTGGGGGGGTGGGGGGGGTGCAATAGAGACTCATGATCATGATTGATCAGTTACTGCCCACAGTTATGCTTTTGAAATATATGCGGCATACATGGCTCGGTCGTGGGATATGGGCAAAACTTAGCCAACCCTTGGTTGCCAGAGGTCACGTGTTTTTGCAGGTAAAGTCAGGGTTTTCCCTTCACAAATGTGTGGCCACTGCCACAGTTTCATCTACATGTGGCTTCAAAAGCTCAGCGTTGTCTATCAGTACCTACTGCCACTCTCCTTAGTGAAATAAACATGCGTACTCAACTGAGAATGCATGTTTATGAGAAAATCTATAGGATTAAAGCTTAAGAAAAGCTGCAAGAATGCCAACCTTGAATATCATGGGGCTTGTTGGGTTTCCGCTCGGGACGGAATCTGCGACGGAGGCCCCTAATGGAGTTTCTGACGCAAATGTGAACAAAGCTATATGCATGCTGAAGTAAAGGGATTATTTATTTAGGACAAGTGCTATTTGTTAGAAGGGTTCTTTGACAATAAGATTATTAGAAGTGCCCCCTGCAGCAGCTGTAATCTGCAATCTAACAGCAAATATTCAGTTTCCCTGCAGCACCACCCCAGGAAAAATGGGGTATTACACATTCCTGAATCAAATCAATGGGATGTCTGTCAATTTCAGGACTAGATAGATAAATCCTCAGGAATACAATATACACATTACTTTTACAGGAGGATCTGCCCCAAGGGCTAAACCAGAAACACTATTAGTCAACACCTAGGGCAGGGTTTGACAGGCTAATAAAAATATGTATGGTATTGTCTTTATGTTCACTCAGTAAAAGCTGCAAATCCATGACAGCACAAGCATAAAAAAAAAAAGCAAAAAACACAGCATTATCACACAGTTAAATGATCTCACTATGACTAAAAGAGGCCACACCAAGTAAAAACACAAACATCTCCTTCTAGGCGTGTGTGAAGTCGTAGGTTCATCACCCCAGGCTCTGGCAAGGTGTGTTATTATGTACTTAAAGTAAAAGGTGATGATAGCAAAGGCTTCTTCAGATGGAGAGGGAACATGAAGCTAATTAATACAGCAAGGGGCTATTAATAAGATGAAAAAGATATACAAATGCTACTGAGAGGTTAGAACGCACACCTGCTGCATTCAATCGAACATGGGGTGGGCCACCTCTCTAATTATACATTAAAATAAAACTGTAGACCTCCTCTGTGATCCATCTACACGCCTAAACAATCGGCAGTACAACATGTCCCACCTTTCACTGTTGGCTTCAGTTGTCTGCATATATTTAAAGGAAGGGAATAATTTTTAAAAGCTTGTTTATTAAGATTTTTAATACCATAACATAAAATTTTCACCCATGGCCAGGGAGCCCAAATGTTTTCATAATTAATCCTAAAGCTTCCAGTGACGTAACTCTTGGATGTCTGCTGCACAAAGGCTTTCATCACGGGCCTTCTAAATTCCCAGTAAGTCCTTCATCGTTCAGCACCCATTATACCATTGAAATTCGTGGAACCGCAACCAGATTTGAAGTGAATAGGACACTTTTTCCTAAAAGACCTTCAATTTGAATAAAGCTTGCATGAGCGTGACCAATTCTTTCCTTTCGCCTGAAAGCAATTCTCTTATTGGATCTTTATGTCTGCACTGACTTGAGCATTGAGCAGTAGTTGTCAACAAAATATCAGGCCATCACAAAAAGGGTCACTTCATTCAGTATACGTCAATGAGTATCTCTCCCTGTTGGGGAAGTATCTGCTAAACCTATTTGTACATCTCAAATTACATCTTAAAGTATACGTCCAGATGGAATTAGTAAGCACACAGTGCTGCAGGAAAGTAAAAGTCTATTATTATCCAGGACTTTGATATTGATGATGCATCCTTAGGATTGGTCATGGATATCAGATTGGTGGGGGGTCCAACACCCAGCCGATCAGCTGCTAGTAGGACCTGCTGCCACTGGACCCAACACAGTGCAGAAACCTGGAAGCAGACAGCTTTGTACACTGTGTAATGGCTCAGCTCCCATTCTGAAGAATAGAATAAGCTGGCACAGCCACTAAACAGTGTACGGAGTAGTCTACTTCTGGGCTTCTAGCTCCATACTCTGTTAGTTCCCATGGCCCCAGCTCCTGCTAGTTGCTGATTGCTAGGGGTGCCGAGAGTCCAAACCCCACAACCTGATACTGAGGATGGGTTATTGGTGTCAAAGTCCTGGAAAATCCTTTTAAGATGTTTCTTTGTCAAATAATCCCACCCAACAAATAGTTTTATTAGATCTTCATAACTTTTCAGTGAAAAAAATAATGATCTTTTTTCATGGGATTTTCGAGACTTTAATACTGATTACCTATTTTCAGGATAGGTCATCAGTATCTGATCAGTGGAGGTCTGACACCTGGGACCCCTGCCAATCAGCTGTTTGAGAAGGCACTGGTGCTTGCAATAGCTGCGCGGCCTTCTCTCAGCTTTTCCTAGGCCGCGTGATGTCACGTTCATTGGTCACATGGCCTGGCGCATTTCAGTCCCATAGGAGTGAAAGGGGCTGAAACCAAGCTAGACAATGTACCTCACATTGTCTGAGAGCTGATCGGCAGGGGTCCCCAGTGTTGGACCCCCACGGATCAGAGGCTAGGTCATCAGTATTAAAGTCTTGGAAACACCTTTTAATAAATTTAGATTCTTACGCTGATCATATGACTACATAAATGAGTGTTAAATATGCCGATATTGCAGTCATATTTCCCATAACATCACCTTGAGTAGATGTGAATTACACATCTATTTTGGCATCCGGCCTGTCTGAAATGAAGAGCCATGTCATGCTTTTCATGAGAAGTTAGTTTGTCTAAGGGATGTTCTCCAGAATTGGTTCACAGACCTATTTACAAAGTTAGTGGACATTTAACGGCCTCAGAAGCCAGGAATGTGAGGGAGACGCAGAGCCCACAAAGCACATGCTGTTCTCCTCTCTACATAGCAAATACATTGAGTCGTGTGTTGCCTAGGTAATTACCGTCCTTCTCCTGCTATTCCTGTGAATCTCTCCAGTAAAAGTTCCCATGTTGCTACAGACTTGGGTACTTTGTAATAATCTTTGTAAGTTACTACAAAAACTTGTTTGAAGTTAACCAGGCTGACTTTTTAAGAAAACGCTCATTTGCAGTTATTGCCATTTCTTTACATACTAATTAGAGGGTTGGAAACCCAGGCTAATAGACTGTAGGCCATGAAGACGTCTCCTGGTGCAGCCTTATTTACTACTCCAATCTAATCTAGTCATCTTGCATGGCGTCTGGATACAGCGATCTGTCGCAAGAACACTGCAGAATGCCTTTTGTTACTACTTGAAGGGCAAAATGCTGTAAATCAGTAAAAGCCACAATAGGACATTCGGAAAGAAGTCACTTGACTGCTGTCATGTAGGGTTGTTTAAGAAACAGTTATATAATCTGGGTAAATTAAAAGGGGTATTCCAGGTGTGAAATGTTTTCTCCTACCCACAGGATTGAGGATAACTATTAGATTGGTGGGGGTCCCACGGCTGGAACTCACACCGATAAGGAGAACAGGTACCCCATAACCCCTCTGAGCCCCCAAAAATGACCAGAGAGACAGGTTAAGCATGTTCACTGCTCCATTCATCTCTATGAGAATTCTGACATCACTTGGAAGATTCCAGAAAACACCCATAGAGATTAAAAGAGCAACAATTCACGTGCCTAACCTCATGATCCATTCATTTTGGAGGGCTCTGGTACCTATACTCATAATTGGTGGCAGGCCAATTGATAGAAACCTTCCCCCCAATCTAATGGTTATGTCCTAGAGAATACCTTTTAACAACCAGAGTATCACTTTAATGACTCCTTTACACGTCAATTAATTACGGACATTTCCTGCCTGTTCCACGGACTTCACCCAAATCCATTGACTTGTATGTGTTTCATCCATGTTGTTCCCACTGACCATGGGTCAATGAACAAACGATTGAGACGTGTACAACTTTGGCCTGTGATGTGGACCAAACACACCCAGTGAAGTCTATGGGCCTGTAAAAACCACAGACAGAACATCCATATTTTCTGTGACTGATGGTAGGAGATGCTCTAGAAATCTATTTTTCAGTCTACCAATGCAATGATATACACACAGACATCTTCATGGATGAAATACTGACCTCTAATAGTATTTTGTTGATGGTGATAATGGTACTGCAAATTTTTAGCATTACACGTGATTTAGGTGGATTTACAGTGCCCATAATTCAATCTACAACTATTTTATATGTTGGTTTTTTTAACTGCACATCACATACCAAAGCTGTAGATGATGCATCATGAAGCTTATGTAGGAGTCTGTTAAATCTGATAGTAGCTGCCAGGTGAAGCTTTACGGAAACTCACAACTTAATCTCAAACTACCTGATCCCATGGCTAGATGGCCATTTTTACACTAATTGCATTTAGTTTGCTTAGAGGATTGACCAAATGGTGTTGATAGGTGGCAGTGGACGCAGAACTGCTATCTCTCCTGCTCCACTATTTCCATATAATTAACAGAGCTTCAGGCAATACACTAATCCACACAGCTCTATATATCAGGGGGATTTTACCACCTCTGTACCACTCATCAGTGGAAACCACCAAATTACTTGAAATATGATTCCATTTCTTTTTTCTGGAGACTTGTATCATAGACTTTTACTTTGTATTGGACTTGTGTTCTTTCTCATTATGATCTACTGTAACTGGTATAAGGTACCATGAAGTATCTGCATCGTCATATCAGAGCAGTTACAGTTTATTTAATCCTATACCGTCCTAAAATGTATCCCACGTGCCAAGTCAACAGTGATGTGCCATAATTCTAAGTATGAAAAGACAACTTTCCATCTGAAATTGTCAGCGACGGGTCAAGAGAGACATTTTATTGTTGCCCACTTCCGCCCGAATGGAAATACTAACCAAGCTATTTTCTCATAAATGTGACTAGTACTAGCATGCCTGCACCTTCAGAGGAAATATGTCCCCAAATAACACTTGTAAATCTGACGAGGAGGGGCCTGTAAGTATACAAGCCCTTAAAAGCCCTGAAATGAACCCATGCAATGATTCTATACGAAGGAAGACACTGGCCAGAACTGTATTTTGACATCCAGCACGTAGGAACAAACATTCCTCAACACTGAAATTGCAAAACCAAGAAGAAAAAGTAGGTGTTATGGAAACCACAGGATTGATAATATGCAAATGATGAAAAAAATGGAAACAAATTATTCAAAATATGTTGATTTATTAAGTATTGGAGTACAAGCGCCACACGCATGCACTTACACGCCATGCTATCAATGAGGGTATTAATGGCTGTCTGAGGAACCTTCTGCCACACTAAATGCACTTGGCCACGCAGATCATCAAGATCTGCTGCTGGCAGCTCCCTTTGCAACTGCTGACCAATGGTATCCTAGATGGGCTCTCAGTAGCAAGTGTAACACACGGCCTGGCATTGTCGAGTTTAAAAATGGTTTGTGGGACACTTGGAGAAATTGCCATACCACTGGTTTCATGACTAAGTCAATGTAACACCGAGCTGTTAAAATGAAGACTATAGGGGTCGGCTACTTAACATTATGCCACCCCACTCCATAATCCCGGGAGAGGGGCCGGCGTGATGTTCCCATGTGAAGGCCTCTTCATGGTGTTGATCACGTGGTCTCCAGACCAATAATCCCACAATCATCACACATGACTTGATCAGATTTTTGAGGTTCTCTCCCACATGCCAGATTGGAGCTAGGTGCTTGAAAATTTGATCATTTGCAGATCAGTCCTGCTACTTCCTTGACTTGCATTACCTTACAGTTCGTCTTTCTTCGTCTTGCAATTTCAATGTTGAGGAGTGTAATAAGATGTGAAATTCCATGGTAAAGTGCTAGTTTTAATTGACCCGAGATGAAATGCATACTAAGAGGTGCCGGAGGTTGCTGATCCCTGAGCTAGATGAATGCGAGGTCTACTGCCTGAAGGTCTTGAATACACCCTTAAGAATAAGAAGTAGCTCATTGTGTTGCTTGGTCTTTGTCGAGTAGATAACATGTTGAGTAGCAATCACAAAGAGCTTGTTCTGCACCTTACAGTAGACACAGTGTCATGTAGATAGGGACATGCACGCATGCTGAAACTGGAATCCCTCACCTCTTCAGCTTGTACCAGCTTGTGAATGCTGACCTTTAGGCATTCATAAACTAGGTCGGTGTTATCACAGCTCTGCATCCATCATATTCTGACATATTTCCAATTAGTGACAAAAGTTACACACATACAATGATACAACACACGCAAGATGTTAACACGCATACAAGCCTCGGTGGGGAAAAAAATTTGAAAATCATATCTGGTACATTGTTTCTCCCCCCAAAAAAAGTCAGAAAACCACACTACAGTGAGAGGACCACTGAAAATGACATTGAAAAAGTGGACTTCTAGTGGGTGGTCTTCTCAAACAGTTTGGCCAGCATGCAAAATATATGGTGGAACTGTAAATTTGGCACAAAAAAATCTGATATAGATGAGGGGGTGATCTTTTCAATGAGGTGTCCATAGTAATAAGTCAGAGCAACTGGACATGTATTTTCTCTTGAAGACATTTCGCTAGTCATCCAACTGAACTTCCCAGTTAGAATGACTTGTACAAGAAATCTCCGGCATTAAATACTGGTGACTCACGTCTGTTCACTGCTTTGCGATCTTCAGGGCTGCCTCCCATTTGAAATGAAAGGGAGACAGAAACCATGCAGCCACCAGCAAAACTTTGGTGTGGGAGTCCGTGCCAAAATTCCACCAGCAAAAAATGCAATGCAAACAGGTTTTTACACCTTATATACAGTAGGTGCTGGCCAAACATTCAGCTAACAGCTATCTCTCCGTATCCCTCCATACACACTCGACCAAGCATGCATGTCTTTAAGAGGGAAAAAGGGAGAATGCTGCTGCCAGACACCTCTTATGTCCCCAACAAGATGTTGTGCAGATGAAATCCAACAGCCCCAATCTTCTCTCCTCTGATACCTGTCACCTGGGGAGAGTCTGGTGGCCTCTGTCCACATTGGATGGTTGGCCAGCTTGAGATGTCCCTTTAAATTATCATTTAGTTGTTGATTGTCTAGGTAAGATGCTCAACCATTATGTTCAATGAGCCATGGAGGCCACTCACTGCTAGTCAGGTTGCCAAAATAAGGTCACTGTCACTCCTGAGAACTTTACAACACATCCAGACTCAACTCATTAAGACCTGCACACCTAATTATGAAGGTGTTATAGGCATAATGGTAACTATTAGTCATGTCACATGGTAAAGTGAAATCTCTAGGATCACCATCAATCCTATCCAAGGCTGGGGCTACACACAAACAGCTTGACTACTACTGTCTAAAATTAAGAAAACATAACCCTTACGAGAACCAAAGTGATCAGAATAAGATAGCTTTGATGCACCTTGACTGACAGGTCAGACCCTGTTCTCTTCCTTTCCCCACCTCTTGGTTGGCTCACTTCAGACAATTTTGGAGCACATCACTAATCATCTTAAGCTTCCACTTAGCCAAACTCCTTTTCTGAACCCCTTGCGAGGCGCAAAAAGAGTCTAAAAGACATCAAAACTCTGGCGTACTGCATGCATGCCAGGTTTTGTGTGTCAATCAGAGGAAGACTTCTGGTGGATCTGGCATAGTAAATTCGTAAATCTTTTTTGGTAAAATTTTCATTTCCCTTGAAAAAAGTTGTTCAACAAGCAAATCGTACAAGACTACAATAGTTACCAACAGTGTGCAACAGTGTGCAACCTAAGCCGACAACTAATAGTGTTGAGTGTGAATATTGCCACGTAAAGAATTCGCGAATACTTAGAATATAGTGCTATATATTCATATTCGCGAATACTGTTGAATATTCTAATCGCAAATGTATTGCATTGCCACTTTTCACAATTAAGTAAACAATGACGAGATCACGAATTCTCAAATTTATGGCAAATATTCAGCCAACAATTCGCAAAATATCGCAAATTTGAATATTGCCTGTGCCGCTCATCACTAACGACTAATAGATAAAAGTTTTGGAAAATACTGAACATAAAGTAGCCCAGCTTCCAACCAAAGGGACCAGCGGAGTCACTTGGCATGCGGTCTCATTAGTAGTAGCTGACTTGCCGGAATTCCAGCAAACTACTGGTTGTGCCAGCCGCCTCCGAGGGGTTAACCTCTGTCATTCAGCCTCCACATACTGGAGGTGGGGGGCTTCTACACACATCTCCACATAGTACCCAGCATACCAGCTGTGGTGAAACTACAACTCCTAGCATGCACACGCGCTTGGCTGTTCTCTAAAGCCCCCATAAAAGTGAATGGAGCATGCTGGGAGTTGTAGTTTCACCAGTGCTGAGAGGTTGCTAGCCCCTGCCATAGAAGCAGAACTGCTCTGTCACACACTTTTCAGCCATCCCTAGGCTCTAAGAGCTCACAGCCCCCTCACCTTGTACTTCATGTTTGCAGGCTTCCCGGTCTCTGCAGTTAAGAAGTCCACATTAGTGAAGTGTGCAGCAATGTCTGCGGGGCAGAGGACGCGAGTCTGTCGCACTGGACGCCGCGCTGAGATCTGAGAACTCTGTTTGGGTTGCACAATGCAGAGTGTGAGTGTCATTAGCATACTGGCGCCTGATTGGTCGGGGCGGGGCTTCCCGGCAGCGGGCTCTTCTGGTCCCCTCTGAGTCTGCGCACAGACTGCCTGACGTCGCGGTGATGTGAGGAGATCTCTATATCAGGGCATAGCTTTATTACACAGAAATGCGCTCACAACAGGGCAGCCAGCATTCCTGTGTGCTGACAAAATGGCTTCCTGGTAGAGGTCTCCTCGCAGTACTGTGCTATGTAGTAGGTAGGCTGTGGGGGACAAAGAAATGTCTGTCCATTGCCCCCTCAGCCATACTTGCTTCTTTTTACCTCAGGCTCCTGTTTGTGTTCCTTGGAACTTCAAAGTCCAGCAGCTGTCAAGCCTCTCAAGCGGCCATGTGTCAGCAAAGTGTCCTGTCATAAAGGGACAAGAATGTGGAGTGTGGAATAAGCTGCACCCAGAGATACCAAAGCTCGCAAAAAAGTATTATTCTCTAGCGCTTATTCACACGTCGGTGAATCGCCGGTGCTGTTTCTGTTCTCCACGGACAGCACACGGATCCATCGACTTTAAAGGAGTTTTCCGAGACTTTAATACTGATGACCTATCGTCAGAATAGGTCATCAGTAGAGATGAGCGAAGCGAATGTTACATCTGAAGTCGCTTCGTTCAAAACTTCGGAATGATACTGTCCGGGGATCCTTCTCCATACAGTATTAGAATGTACGGGCTCTGATGTGCCAAAGTTAGTTATTCGCAAAGTCGAAAACCACTTTCAAAGTTGAAACCGAACTCGAGGTACCAGTCGGAACCAAAGCCGAGTTCGGTTTCAAGTTTTAAAGTGGTTTTCCACTTCAATTACCAAAGTTATTCAACGAAGTCACACGCGATTTCGCAAATAGCTAACTTTCTTTCATCGGAGCCCATACATTCTAATATTGCACAAAGATGGATCTCCGTACAGTATTAATACGAAGTTTTAAATGAAGTGACTTTGAAGCTCGCTTCGTTCATCTCTAGCACACCAGGGACACGCTCACTGTAGTGTCGCATCCATTCCTCAGCTTTTTCTAGACCGCGTGACGTCACTTTCATTGGCCTAGGTGCCATAGAAGTGAATGGAGCTGATCTGTCATACCAAGCGCAACCGCGATACAATGTATATGGTAAGCAGGAAGAAGGCTGCAGAGCTCACAGGAGCGCCAGTGCCTTCTTAAACAGCTGATAGTGTTGGACCTCCACCGATCACTGACCGATCCTATCCAGACGATAAGTCATTAAATCTAAAGTCTTGGAAAACCCTTTTAAAGCCTCATGCAGACGTCCGTGGAACGCGGTCCGTGAGATACCGGACTGGCATTGCAGGAGCGCATGGCGTCATAGCAACCAATGACGCCGTGCGCTCCTGCAATGCCAGTCCGGTATCTCACGGACTGCGTTCCACGGACGGTCTGCATGAGGCTTTAGTTTTAGGTTTACCTTGCTTTTTTGACTGTCAGAATAATGTAGTAAAAAGAAAGAAACCTTACAGAAAAAAAATCAATAGAAAGGAAAAAATGGACTTGACAAACAGAGCATAAGGCTAAGTTCACATGTTGCAGATTTGTGGTGCAGATTCAGCAGTGGAAATGCTCCCAGTGAAGTACAATACAATACAAGCCTTTTCCGATCCCCAAGTAAATTCTGCGGATATTGGCATGCGGATTTGGTCACGCAAATTAGACTTTCATTCCCATTAGCTTGCGAAATGTTTGTGAATTATTAGTCAATCTTCAATTAACGTGAATGGAGTTTAAGGCCTCATCCACACGACCATATTTTCAGTCCGCATCTGATCTGAAATTTTTGCAGATTGGATATGGACCCATTTGTTTCAATGGGGGCCACTAAAGATGCAGACACCACACTGTTTACTGTCCATTTTGTGGACAAGGATAGGACATTTCTACAAAAGTAAAAAAATAAATAAAATGGCGGCAGTCACTCGGGTGGATCTGTGTTTTGCGGATCTGTGATTTGCGGACCGCAAAACAGATACGGTCGTGTGCATGGGGTCTAAATCTGCAATGAAAGTATCATGACATTGATGAACTATTCAGGGCAGTTGATCATTATCAGAATGGTGGGAGCCCGACTCCTGGCACCCCTAACGATTAGCTGTTTGAAGGGGCCATGGCGCTTGCATGAGGTTTACCTGCACAGCGTCTACTTTGTAATGATGGCGGAGTAATTCCAACTTCCGCTCCCATTCAAGTGAAGCGGATGAACAGCTGTCATTACATTGCACCGCCACTACGTGCAGGTAAACATTGTGCGATTGCCGCGGCCCGCGGAAGTTGTGGTTTACAGAATTCTACATTCCCTACACAAGTGAATTATCAGAATGCTGCCAAAGACTCAGCCGCTGGTCCTCTCAACTGTGCTAGACACGTTACAGAAAGGCTAGCCATGGGATTGGCCAATGATCTAATGCGCTCAGGGGCAAAAAAGGACAGGCTTTTTGAATTGCAACTTACACAATACATTGTGGGGCAGGGGGAGAATTTATCAAAGACCACAGTTTTAGCTGCCAGGCGTAGACTTTTCCACCATCATAAAGACACATAGAAAACTGGCATCATTGGCATGGGGTGGAATCATAAATTCCTCTTTTTTTACCCACAAGAGAAAAGATTTATTTCACTTCCCCTAGTGAAAAAAAGCCAAACATGGATGAAGTGGGGTGAGGTAGCTGTCCGCCAAATGAGTGTACGGCCAGCTTTAACGACTCTCTCAAATAAAGGGATCCGCCCTGATTTATGACAAATACTGTGTATTTATAGAAGTGTCATTACAACTTGCCACCGCTCACACCCATAGAGGAGGTGTCCATTAGCAATATACAAACTACTAGGTGTGAACACCAATGTATGTGTATATAGAAGGTAAATGCAGTGTTATTCTAATAATGAAGAATAGGAACAAGGGGCAAACATACTTGGGGTCATTGATCAAACTGGTGTAAAGTAGAACTGGCTTAGTTGCCCATAGCAACCAATCAGATTCCACCTTTCATTTTTTAGAGCACCAGGAGCTCTGAAAAATGAAAGGTAGAATCTGATTGGTTGCTATGGGCAACTAAGCCAGTTCCAATTTACACCAGTTTGATGACCCCAACTGTTTAGTAAATAGGAAAAAATATTTATTTATGGCAAAACAACATAACATATGAACTACTTACTGTGGCATACTGCATCTATTTAGGATCAGGGCGATTTATTTGTATTTCAGTCTTACTGATATGAGTATATATTTTAATGTCATTTTTTCATCATTGCTAGTACAGCCTCCAAATCCCATATGTTCCCATCACTTCATCTTCATATAAAGGTGCAGGTCCTATGTAAGT
Organism: Bufo gargarizans; assembly: GCF_014858855.1. NCBI lineage: Eukaryota > Metazoa > Chordata > Amphibia > Anura > Bufonidae > Bufo > Bufo gargarizans. Next base: position 327,048,759 of record NC_058084.1, read on the forward strand.
GATGTAAACACCTGTTGCCCCTTGTAAATTCTGGTACATTTGCATGCATGTTAACATTATGCTTATCACGTATTACAAATGTGGGCCCTGAGGCTACCAGGAGCCAGCCAAAAAGAGATTACGAAATACAGAAGCACATCCTCCCCTCACCAAAATATGCATAGTAGGAATTAGATTCCCAGCCTGCCCACAATACCAAGCACTTCTGTCTTCCAGCACAAGAGATGTCTGCACAATAGCAGCCACAGCAGACATACATCTTACATTGAGATCTTCAATTTACATTGCAAATGAATGTGCATCTCCACCCTTTTTAAATGAAGTGGACTGAAAATGTGCCTGCAGGCTACATGAAATGTGCTGCCATTCACTTCTGTAGACTTTAAGAAGTCATGAGAAGGTTAGATTAGGTTCATTTACATGTTCCACTCTGTACAGACCCCTGAGAAGGTCCCCACCTCCATAAAAACTTTGGTAAGTTCAGGACCAGGACAAATTCGGACCAGGACCAATTTCGATCCTACATAAAGTGAAGTTAAATAGGAAAGACGGAGGATGACCATTTACTATTAAACAATGTTCTAAACATAAATTTTGATGTATTAAAGGGGTTGTTTCCTCAGGATAGGTCATCGATATCAGATCTGCGGAGGTCCGACTCCCAGCACCCCTGCCTGATCAGCTGTTTGAAGAGAAGGCAGAGCTCATACCAGCGATCTTTAGGGCTCATGCACACAAACGTATTTTCTTTCCATGTCCATGGGACAGCTCTGTAGTATTTACTTGAACAGACGGATCCATCCCATAGAATTGAATGGGGACGCCATACTTGTAATTACACCTGCTCACCACTGCATTTGCGAGCAGGTAAACAGAGCAGAGAAGGCAGTGCGTGTATGAGCTCTGCCTTCTCTTCAACCAGCTGATCGGCGGGGGTGCCAGGAGTCAGACACCCGCCGATCTGATATTGACGGATAGGTTATCAATAGTAAAAAACAGACAAACCTTTAATAGGCAGTTTTTATTACCAGTTTTAACAGTAATGAAACAGGCTTTTAGGACAGCTATACTCTGTATCCCCCCATACACTTCCTCCTAATACACAGTGACTCGGCTGATCATACACGTGTTCTCAGTAGGGAGAGGGATGGAAAAAGCTGCTGTCAGACTCCTATGGCAGCGACTTATCATCCCGATAATCAAGCAGTTGAAATCCAACATGCCTGATCCAAAGCCTCCCAGACATCTGCTTGTGAGAGAATTGGGCCATACACTTTAGATGGTTGGCTGGTCATACATCACTGCAAAGATTTTCACAACTTCCATGGTAACAGTATAAATTTTAATGTACTGAGCACCCCCTAGAGGCGGAGTTTTATCTTGTAGGTTATTTATTGAAACAGGAAACATAATGCCTAAATTAAGCTATCTTCGATTTCTCCCCGCTCAAAGAGGGTTCTAAAATTCGGGGCGTGCTGTGGGCAGAGAAGGGGGCGGGCCGGAAGACCTGTCTCATTCATAATTTTCTACACCCAAAACAGGGTCCTCCACCAGCCCAGGGCTTTATTAAGACTGGCGTCTAAAACGTCGGCCTTAATAAATGTGCCCCATAGAGCTGTATGGGGGAGATTTATCAGTGTATTTATGCCCAATTATCTGGTGTAAATACATTCAATATGGTGTTCAGGAAGAGCGTCATATTTATGAAGCACCTGCTATGCTTTTTCCAACATAGAAGTCAAGTAAAGTGAGTGAAGTAGAGCACAACTTTTTTATTTTATTAACAATTTCATCCACTTAATAAAAAAAATACACAACTCAACAAATTGAGGGGTATACAAAGTTTTGATATAGGACCCTATGAGACCTGTGTGAACCCCTGTATTAATTGTTTATTTTATTAACAAAGCAAGTGTTTTTTATATTTTAGGAAGAGGCAGACTTATTTTTGGTTCTATGAATTTAACGCTTGAAAGTCAGGAAGCTTATGAACCGAGCGACCACATGATGGCTTAAAGGGTTTTTTCAGGATTTTTATCTGACACCCCACACTCCCACTGATCAGAAGGCACTCTGTCCACTGTGGATGGAGTAGGTTACTTCAGCGCTGCTTCCATTCACTTGAACGTGAGTGGCGCTGCAGTAACCAGCTCATTCCACTACCCATAAAATGGAGCTGTGTAGTCAGGGCCGGCGTTGGGGGGGGCAAACTGGGCAATTGCCCTGGGCCTCCATCACCAAAGGGGCCCCCTTCCAGTCAGTTGTGGATGACATTCGGGTGGCCCAACTCCAACCCGAATGCCCACATACTGCGGCGGGGCACGGGAGCGCATAGTTCCCTACCCAGCTTCAGGCCTAGTAGGTCTGAGACCTATGCGGTAGTGAAATCCTGGCGCAGGCGTGATGATGTCATCGCTCGCGCCTGTGTCGGGACGCAGTACAGTGAAGTGTGCACGCCTGTACATAGGTGAGTACGGTATTTAGCTTTTAGTTTTTTTTATTTAGTTTTTTTATTTTATGTGCCAACTTTGGGGGACATGGGGCGGACACACAGGAGGACATGTGAAGAGATAGTACATTGGGGGAAAATTGCAGTACGGGAGCAAATTACTATATGGGGGAAAAATATGGTGGGATTACTGTGTGGGGGCAAATTATTATAGGAGGAATTACTATGTGGGGGCAAAATATTATGGGAGGGATTACTATGTGGGGGCATTTACTATATGGGGCAATGTGGGGGGAAACTACTGTGTGGGGGCAGTGTAGGGGAAACTACTGTGTGGGGGCAGTGTGGGGCAAACTACTGTGTGGGGGCAGTGTGGGGGAAACTACTGTGTGGGGGCAGTGTGGGGCAAACTACTGTGTGGGGGCAGTGTGGGGCAAACTACTGTGTGGGGGCAGTGTGGGGGAAACTACTGTGTGGGGACAGTGTGGGGGAAACTACTGTGTGGGGACAGTGTGGGGGAAACTACTGTGTGGGGGAAAACTACTATATGGGGCAGTGTGGTGGAAATTACTGTGTGGGGCAGTGTGGTGCAAATTACTATGTGGGGAAAATTACTGTGTGTGGGGGGGAATTACTATGGGGGCAGTGTGTTGGAAATTACTATGGGGGAATTACTATATGGGGTAGCGTGGGGGGCCTTGCTATTGGAGAGGCACTGTAGGGGCAATTCTATTATTTCTGGGGAGACTATACATGGAATATTGCCTGGAGCACAATATAGGGCTTATTATTACTGGGGGCACTCTAGGGGACATTATAGCTGCTGTGGACACTATAGGGACATTTGGGGTAATTTATCAAACTGGTGTAAAGTAGAACTGGCTTAGTTGCCCATAGTAGCCAATCATATCTCACCTTTCATTTTTGACAGCTCCTTAGGAAATCCAGTTCTACTTTACACCAGTTTGATAAATGACCCCAATTATGTCTATTAGTGTCACTATTTTTTCAGCAGTTTAGTACCTGGGGCATTGGGGGGCACAAAAGGCACAGTATTGGGAGTGGCAGCAGGATGACACTGGGGACACCAGGATGGGCAGGTTGATGGAAAAATTTAGAAATCTAATGTGTCTGTGTTACAAACTCTGTAGAGACAAGATGCGGCTGAAAGAATTTGTCATGGCGGTCTGGGTCAAACGGAGGAGAAGAGGAAAGAGAAGGTCTACATGACAGGAAATGTCCCTTGATGTAAGAGGTATGCGGTCACTATGACATGTAGAAAGTGTTTTTAAAGGAGAGTTACACTTTAAAGACTATATTTGTTTGTCTTTCCAACCTGCTTCCTGTTTTTTTCAGTTAAAAGGTTTACCTGGGAATTTGATATGGATGATGTATCCTCAGGATAGGTCATCAGTATCAGATCATTGGGGATCCGACTCCTGACACCCCTGCTGATCAGCTGTTTGAAGAGGCCACGGGGCGCACACCAGAGCTCCGGTGAGCACTGCAGTCTCTTTATAGTTTACCAAGCACAGCGCCGTACATTAGACAGCAGGGATGCTTGGTATTGCAGCTCATCTCCTTTTACATGAATGGGACTGAACTGCAACTAGGCCATGTGACTAATATACAGTGAATATACATCACTGGCCTCCCAATAGTTGATCGGCAGGTGTCCCGGGAGAAGGATCCCAACCGATCTGATATTGATGACCTATCCTAAAGATAATCTTATACACCTTGCTGGTACTGTATTACACTGCAGTTTCTTTGCACGATAATCTGCATGGAAAAACCATGTGTAATCCGCAATCAGTGCAGGCAGGCTATGTGTGAATGTGTTGTTTGTGCAATATTTATTTTGGGGCCCCACTTAAAATTTTGCCCAGGGCCACACTTTGTCTAAAACCAGCCCTGTGCGTAGTCCAACACCTATTTCTAGCTGGTTGATTGGCAAAGATATGTGGTGACAGATCTGATATTGATGTATTAAAAACATATGTTTCTTCATTTTTACACCGTTAAAGAGGTTTTTCATCAAATGTATTTGCACAAAAATATAGTTAATATTTTTTAAACATAAGCCTCACCCTAAGTCTACCATATTCATTGTCAGCCAAAGAGTGTCTCATTTAACACAGTCAGCCAGAGACCTCAATAAATAGTGCAGACCTAAAGTACGCCATCATAAACAATGCCAGGCAGAGAGTGCCCCCATAAGCAGGGCCGGCACCACCCATAAGCAAGGTAGGCCACCGCGTAGAGCGCACTGTTGCTGGGGGCGCCGCTCTGGCCGCAATAGAAGTCACAGCACTTTCCGCTCTGACTCTCCTGCGCTACTCTACACCGGCCCCACCGCTCACAGGAGTATACAATTATAAACTGTAATCCATATCCTGCAGTAACTTTAACTTTAAATCAGCACTCACCTCTTTACTACCTTACACTCTGCTCCTCCCACTAGACAGAGCAGGCACGTGACTGGAGCTGAGTGTAAGGTAGTAAAGAGGTGAGTGCTGATTTAAAGTAAAAGTTACTACAGGATGCGGATTACAGTTTATAAATGTATACTTCTGTGAGCGGCGAAGAGGGGGATCTGTGGAGGACACTGGTATAAGGAGGGGGATCTGTGGATGACACTGTCATGGGGTGGATCTGTGGATGACACATATAGCATAAGATGGATCCTCCATAACAGTGCCATCCACAGATCCCCCATAACAGTGCCATCCACAGATTCCCCATAACAGTGACTGGAGCAGACCTGCTGATAAACACAGCTAGGCCACCACCAGTCAAGGTAAAAACTTACAGTTGTCAATAATGTAATGTAGTGTAGGGGGTCATATAATGTTTTGAGGCCACAATGGCACAGATGACCACCAAGAATATCTAGAATATCAAAAATTAGCTGGACAAGTAAAATTTTGCATGCAACAATCATTAAATAGGTGGGTGACAAAAAAGGGGCGGGTCAAAAGACGTGGTCAATGGGCTTTCGCCTAGGGTGGCAAAAATCCTTGCATCAGTCCTGCCCATAAGCATTGTGAGCCAGAGAGTGCCTTAAGACAGAGCTCTATGTAGCATACCCCATAAACATTGTCAGCCAGACTCTGTGCCATACACCTTGCCAGCTAAGGTGTTCCCCAACATAAACACAGTCTGCCATAGACTGCCACAATAAACATTGCCAGCATGACAGTTTCCCCATAAGTATTGTCAGCCATACAGTTCAGGTACATAAACATAGTCAGCCAGAGCAGACATGCATAACTGCTGTCAACCAGAGAGTGATCCCATAGACTGTCATCTTATAGAGCCCCTCTATAAATACTGTCAACACTGGAGTTTCCCCACATAAACATTATCCGACAGAGAGTGCCCCCATAAGGCTAGGGCTACACAGGGACATTTGTCACGGAAAAGAAAAATCACACGACATTGCATCTAATGATTGTCAGTGGAGTGGCAGTGCAACACATGACATGCTGTGGCTTCGAAGCGACAATCACAGAAAATCCACCACTGTTGGATTTTTAGTTGTTTGTCACACAGACCACAATGAAAGTCGCGGGCGACTTTTCTGCAACTCGGCTTTGTTTTCCCAGCAAAATCACGGCTCTAAAATACTGGCGCGACAGAAAGCCGCAGACAAGTCACACAATTGTTTTCTGTCGCACAAGTATTCTTCGACTTGCTGCCATACTACATGTAACCATTATTCTTTTATATTAATTGTTACAATACATTTATACAGTAAGCAACATATAATAAATGTGTATTAATATATCATAAAAGCAACAAAAAAAAATTGTACAAAGATTAATTTGTATTTTTACTTACAAAGAAAGTAAACTAGAACAAGATTCTGCAAACTTCCACTCAATTGCCTATAAAGAAAGCTTAGGCTGTGTCTGAAAGCTGTCAGACAGTGAGCTAAATGGTGAGGTATGGCTGTGTGCAGCTCATGTCTGGTCTGCCTGGACTCCTCAAGTCTACTTGGCACGCTAAGCCTCACTATGGAAGGAAAAGCAAAGCAGTCAGGAGGAATCCAAGCTATGCGTGGGCCAAAAAAGAGGAATGCAGGCACAGTGAAAACAATCACAGCTAAGAAAGAGTCCAATCCATTGCCTTTTGTTTATTAAGTTGCTTATGTCTGATGAAGGCTTTCTTTCTGCTTTTCTGTCTTTTTTCTGTTTGCCTCCTTTACATTATGTTCTTCAAATTTCTTAACAATCTCAATGATAGTGTTGGGCTGTCTTTTATTTTCAGCTTTGTGGCCCTATGATAGCTACTTTATCTCCAAGATGTCTAATTAGATTTACATGTTTTTATTCATTGTGACATTGCTAATATATAAATATACATTATGCATTGCAAAGATAGATAGTTAGATAATGATATATATATATATATATATATATATGATAGATAAAGATATATGTGATAGATAAATAATGATATAGATAGATATGAAATAGATAGATAGGAGATAGATAGATAATGAGATAGATAGATATGAGAGATAGATAATGAGATAGATAGATATGAGATAGATGGATAGATAATAAGATAGATAAATAAGAGATAGATAGATATAGATATGAGATAGATAGATAGAACATATATATAGAGAGAGAGAGAGAGAGATAGGAGAGAGAGAGAGGTAATAGCAAAACAATAGCATGAATATACAGGGTGTATTTCAAGGGCAATAATTGCCTTAATAATCATTCCTTCGCGATCATTGCTCAGTGTAATCATGTCCACTGATCAAACGCTGAATAATAATTCGCTCATTTGCCATTGATTGGATCTTTTATCATGAGGCATGACATAAAAATCATGGTTTGTCAGCAGCACAACCCTTCATGTAAAATGATCATATGACCAATTTACATAAAAGGGATGATAACTAAAACATATTGCTGCAATTATATGAGCACCAATGGCCTTGCTATATCATTATGGGCAATTTATCTGCCAGTGTAAAGAACTCTAACATACAGAGACAAATAGATATTTAATGAAAATGTATGCGGGGTAAACATGCACGTCCACACAAGTGTATGCATGTTTTTTGGTTGCATGTAAGGGAAGGAGAGTAAAACATTGGTGGATAGGTGCCACCGTACACATCTTTATTTACTATGGGTTTTCAGTTTTTGGTACAATATCGCTAATAATGAAACTTCCATTAACTTTTCTTTGTATTTATGTACTGCTTTTTAATAGGTGCTACTGGATGATAGTAGGGAAGTTTACCTTTACTCAAGGGCATAGAAACCCTGCTACATTCTAAATTAATATCATCCAAGTCAGAAATATCATCCAAATCACTGTAGGCTATACAGTATACATAGTATATATTTAGGCTGCCTGCGCCGGCACACAGTAAAGCGATGTGGCCGTAGACCAGAAGAGGTTGTGGCCTGCATCGTGAACACCGGCGAATGTAGGTTACAGGTGCGTATTAGTTGTTTTTTTTTCACTGCCAACTTGGGGGCCTTAACTAACAGGAAGGATAGCCCTGCAGGGGGCATTGGGGACATAATACTGAAGGGGCACTTTGGGGCATTACTCAATGGGAGAACTATGAGGGACACTACTAGAGGGGCACTGTGGGGGACATTACTACAGGAGGGACACTGTGGAGGACATTTCTACAGGAGAGGCATTGTGGGGGACATTACTACAGGAGGGGCACATTACTACTGGAGGGACACTGTGGGAGACGTTACTACTGGAGGGACACTATGAGGGACGTTACTACTGGAGGAGCACTGTGAGGGACGTTACTACTGGAGGGGAGCTGTGAGGGACGTTACTACTGGAGAGGCACTGTGGGGAACATTACTACTGGAGGGGCACTGTGGGGGACATTACTACTGGAGGGAAACGTTGGGGGACATTACTACTGGAGGGGCACTGTGGGGAAATATGTACTGGAAGGGAACTGTGGGGGCTTTACTGTTGAAAGGGCACTGTGGGGGACATTACTAGTGGGGGACATTACAAGTGGAGGGGGCGCTGTAGGGGACATTACTAATGGAGAAGCACTTTAGGGGACATTAATGCTGGGGTGCACTGTGGGGGACATAACTGGCAGCATAATTGGGGGACTCTAGAGGAATGTTTAATACAGGGGACAGTATAAGGGCCATTACTGGTGGCACTGAGGACTTTTAACACTATAGGGAGCATTATCAGGATTTTTTTTAATGAGGGCACTATATGGGACATTACTGGATGCACTGGGGGGTATTTTAATCCTGAGGCACTATGGCAGGATTTTTTTGTACATGGGCATTACTTATAGGCTTATAGAAAAATTAAGAAATCTATCATGTTTTTAACAAACTCTGCAGAGCCTAGATGCAGCTGAAAGAATCTGTCATGGCGATCTGGGTCAAACAAAAGAGAAGAGCAAAGAGAACGTCTACATGACAGGAGATGTCCCGGGAGACGACCCTGCCCCAGCCCCCTCCAACATAAAGTCCCATGTAAATAACATCACTGCCTCCCACAGCCGCCATCAACATACAGTCCCATGTAAATAACATCATCCTGCACCAGCCCCCTCCAACATTCAGTCCTATGTAAGTAGCATCACTCACTCCCACAGCCGCCATAAATACAGTCCCATGTAAATAACATCACTCTCTCCCACAGCCGCCTTCAACATACAGTCCCATGTTAATAACATCACCCTGTCCCAGCCCCCTCAATCATTTAGTCCCATGTAAATGACATCACTTCCTCCTACAGCCACCATCAACATACAGTCCCATGTAAATAACATGACCCCCTCCCCAGCCATGTCCACCACACAGTTCCATATAAATAACATCCCTCCCTTCAGCCCTAACATACAGTCCCAGTTAAATAACCACAACTCCCAGCATTGTTCTGCCTCTCCCTTTACTTACCTCTCCTCATGTAGCAGGCATCACCATAGCTTCTTCCCTCAGGACTTCTCCTCTTCACTGCCATCCTCTCCTGCACTGGTCACATGATGGTGACATCATCACAGGTCTTTCTCAACCACTGCCTGTTTTACTGGTCACATGACCTGTGATGTCACTACAGGCCCCTTCAGCTCTTCCAGTGCATTAGATTCAATTGTATTGCCATCCCATCCTTGGTGTTAAACAGCCTTTTTTCTGCCATTGTCGAAGTCCCGTGAGCATGCTGCATTTTGATAAAAATGCCATTGACACCAAAAAGCTACACAAAAACAACATAAACATTGTATGTAGACATTTTGCCATAGTCTTTAATGCAATTTCTGTCTGCACAATCTTTTAACTAAAAACACAAAAAATGCAAATTCATACACTAATGGAAAAAAAAGTCTGTTAAAAAATGGTCCATTTTTAATGGCCGTTTTTTTCACTGATGCCTTTCTGAGTAACGGAAGTTAAAAATGGTCCTCTTCAATTGTATGGGGCTGTTGGTCAGTGAAAAGTGCAAATTAGAACATTTTCAATTTTTTTACATTATTCACTGGCTGTAAAAAATGGACAATAAAAATGGACAATAAAAAATGTCTGTCATGTGAATGTAGCCTATGAAGAACAACGCTAAACCATGTATGTGAATCCAGGCTAATAAAGACCCCAGTGCAAATTTGATGGACTTGTTGAGGAAAGTGCCCCTTGTCCTCCTCATTTGTGTACTGTAGATGATGTTTTATTGAGTAATATTTTATGTTATTTTACATACAACATTTTATTGCAATGTAATGAAAGTGCATTTGATTCTGCTATTTGTGCTATATGATTGTTGGTTAGATTTCTCTGACATTGTTTACTGTCCTGTTGTGCTACTTATTCTCAGGTGATTTTTTAGAAAGGACAAACAAGTCTAATCTGGCCTCTGCAGTTAAAAGAAGCAAAATGCTAGTGAATATTCTTAAGAAGCCATTTTGCTTGAGAACACAGATGAAGATTACAAATTACTTGAAGAAAATAAACATAAAATAGTGCAGCCTGCCTGAATTCACCGGATCCGGCACTGCCGAATATGGACGGGATGTCCACCGGCCTCATTAAGTATAATGGGGTTCGGCGGAAATTACGTCCGGATCTGGCTTGCAAGCTGCAGTTTGTGTCCAGCTGATCCTCCACTTGTCTGCTGGAACAGCATGCGGATTGTAGCTACCGCTGGTGTGTAAGTAACCTTATTATATAGTTCTGAAGCTAGAAAAGAGAAAATCAGCACAGAACTAAATTTTTAGATATAGAAAACACATGACCCAATTACTTAATGGAAGCTCACTTATTTGAACCTGGTTTTACTTATTTTTAGTAACCAGCATAGAAGTCATTTTGCTCATAAAATGTCTGCTTCCTCTTTGTAATAGAAAAGGTTCTATTGCAGATATATTTAGAATGACCATAATGTTCTTATTGTGTTGCCAAAATTAGGAGAGTGAAGTTTCTTAAAATCTGCTTTTCTCAGAGTCTAGGTCACCACCCTTCCGAAATACTGAGATAAGAATGTGATAAGAGGAAACAATCAAACAAAGCCAATATAAGTAAAAGCACATAAACAGAATAGTACTGGGATATTGAAGTACTGAATTGAGGTGTACTGTCCTGAGCTTCATCTGTGCAATGTGCATGGGTCGGAAGCCCCCAGACTTCATCTCCTGCACTTGAGTAATGGATAAGTTATTTTATTACTTTTAAGTTCTTTTATTCTTTTATTACATAATTCTAAAATAGCCAGGGACGTCTTTAGAAAGCTGAACCCCAGCTGCATGCAGCCATATTTATCAGTCCGAAAGCTGCCATTTATACTGTAAAGCGACTGATCCCCGTTAGAACCCCTTTACAGTCAATGGGGATACGGAGTGGTATCCAGCTATACCGATACAGTAAACACTGGAAGTCTGTTTCTCTGCCATAACAGTCTACCAGAGTTTGTGCTGGAGATGTGACCCTACCCCAAGGACACAGTGGTTTAGTTATCTCAAATGTAGTGAAAGATTCCCTTTAATTATCAGATTGTCACAGAAAATAGTCATTGGATGAAAACATGATTCTGACTGATATCTCTATTGCTGCCTACTATTTAGTTACATTAATTCATGGAAATTACCAGTAACGACAGATCTGTAAAAATATAAGTCTACCATTTCAGATGTTTTTGGCTGAAGTTCATGGGCCATTTATTTATTTCTGCCTTTGTTTTACTTACAGTCCTGTGCATTTAGAGTCTAATAAGTTGTATGTTTTAATGCGATCCCTAAAGATCAGACGACGTCTGTGCTTCTGGCATTCACACATCTGGCATCTTATGTCTATGGCCAACAGTAATGTTTGTGAGCCCTCTGTCTAATATGCACAGGCAGTAAACAGATTGTCTCCTCACAAGAAAGGCTAACCCCATTTTATAGCTTCTTCATGCATCTACAGTGCCTTAAAAATGTATTCATACCCCTTGAACGGTTCCACATTTTTTCACGTTACACCCACAAACAAAAATTTATTTTATTGGGATTTTATGTGAGAGACCAACATCAAGCAGCATGTATGTGTGAAGTGAAAAGAAAATGCTACATGGTTTTCAAAATTTTTAAGAAATAAAAATCTGAAAGTGTGGCATGCATTTGTATTCAGCCTCCTATACTCTGATACCCATAAATCAAATCCAGCATGACCAATTGCCTTCAGAAGTCACGTAATTAGTAAATAGAACCTACCTGTGTTTTATTTATTCTCTGTATAACTACAACTGTTCTGTGAAGGCCTCAGAGGTTTGTTAGCGAACATTAGTGATCAAACAGCATCATGAAAACTAAGGAACACACCAGACAGGTCAGGGATAAACTTGTGGAGCACTGTTTAATCCATTAACCCGAAAATGGAAGGAGTATGGCACAACTGCAAAACTATTAAGACATAACTGTCCACTTAAACTGACAGCCCAAGCAAGGAGAGCACTAATTAGAGAAACCAAGAGGCCCATGGTAACTCTGGAGGAGCTTTAGAGATCCGTAGATAAGGTAGGAGAATATGTCCACAGGACAACTATTAATTGTGTACTCCACAAACCTGGCCTTTATGAAAGAGTGACAAGAAGAAAGTCAGTTTTGAAAGCAAACCATAAGAAGTCCCGTTTGCAGTTTGCCAAAAGCTATGTAGGTGGCGTGGTGTTGGGTGTAAACTCCACACCAGCTACAAGAGGGAAGAGAAAAGGTACTAGGCCTGAAAACTAGGGAAAGGGGAAAGGTCACCACCTAGTGAATCCCTAAACTGAGCCCTGACTACTATTAGTATGAACAGACCTCGGTGGTAAGAATGTTCATACGCTGGAACCTTGAGCCCTATCTGACCCTAAAGGGCCCTGGATATAGTGTCAGGACAAAAGATGACCTGTTCCTTCCCAGCTGAAGGAACAGGAGACTCCCTCATGCCTCATACCAAAAGGAACTTGACTCCTTATCTGAGATATGGTTTTCCTAACGAATTCTACATTTCCCATCATGCCTGGCTTTGCAGAGACAGAAGGGGTGGAGTATTACCACACTATTCTGTGTCCTCTGAGGGCAGCTATGATAGGACATAGCTGATATTCCTTGACACTGCAGGGTCTCCATGTTCTCCTATGTGATGCAGCTTGAGCTTGTCTGCCCTCTCGGCCCTGTTATCGCTCTCTCCCTTGTGAGCTTTTACATGCAGGAGGCAGGGAGACCAGTGTGAAGCTACATCCCATAAAACTACACTGGAGAGTCAACATTCACAGATAGTACAGATGGGCAGTGTGAGTCAGAAGATCTATATAACTGCAGCTAATCACTGTATACACAAACCTACTTTACATGATACAGAGATATACATAATTAAGCGTAAGGCAGCTCTCATCTGCTACACAACACCCTCTGGGCACGGACAGAGATATACATAAGAACATAGAGTGGGGGGGGGGGGGGGGGGCTGTAAGCTGCCAGAAGGGATTTGATTGGTGATGATGTCATGCTGTAGTCATGCATAGGAAATCAGCCATAGGGAGAGGCAAAGTTCCTGTATACACATTCATGTAATGAAAAGGTTTAATAATAAATGGATGCAACTGAGTATGGGTGAGAGGGGTTACACTGCTAGAATACTGGTGGTGACTTAGTAATATATGTAAATAAAAAAAACCTCTAGAGTGCTTTTTTAAATGGAAACAGTGTACAATGCTTTGTTTACCCTGAGTTGGCACTGCAGGGAAATTAAACACTTATGGCTGGGTTCGTCCACTTATATTACAGCTTATAACTTAGGGTTCCAGTAGTGGGACACTCTGTGATCAGATTATTGCCGGGAGCAGGGTCGTAGCTAGAAATGCATGGGCCCCATAGCAAAAAGAATTTTATGGGCCCCCCAGTGCAATCCACAGATGCCCCTCCCCTAAACAGTGCCATCCACAGATCCCCCTCCCCTAAACAGTGCCATCCACAGATTCCCCACCCCTAAACAGTGCCATCCACAGATCCCCCTCCCCTAAACAGTGCCATCCACAGATACAGATCCCCCTCCCCTAAACAGTGCCATCCACAGATCCCCCTCCCCTAAATAGTGCCATCCACAGATCCTCCTCCCCTAAATAGTGCCATCCACAGATCCCCCTCCCCTAAATAGTGCCATCCACCACAGATCCCCCTCCCCTAAATAGTGCCATCCACCACAGATCCCCCTCCCCGACGCTCACAGGAGCACATTTATAAACTAATCAGTAACTTTAATAATTTAATCATTGACATTGCTGATCTCTTTACTTGGATTGGATTGGATATCTTACTCTGTCTTAGCTCCGGCAACGGTAACAGCAGGCAGTGCGGGTGGGCGGCGCTCACTCACTGACGTCACGCGCCTGCGCCGCCTAGTGGGAGGAGCAAGCGCGTGACGTCAGTGGGTGAGCGCCGCCCGCCCGCACTGCCTGCTGTTACCATTGCCGGAGCTAAGACAGAGTAAGATATCCAAATCCAATCCAAGTAAAGAGATCATCATCAGCGATGTCAATGATTAAATTAAAGTTACTGATTAGTTTATAAATGTGCTCCTGTGAGCGGCGTGGCCCTGTATATTCTAACCCCCAGGCAAGCGTTCCTGTCACCATGGGAACGCCTGGGGGTTAGAATATACCATCGGATTTGAGTTTAGAGCGTGAAAACTCAGATCCGGTGGTATATTCTAACCCTCAGGCAAGCGTCCCCGTCACCATGGGAATGCCTGGGGGTTAGAATATGATCGGATCTTCTGAGTTACTCAGTGGCCTGGCTGGAGCCTCCCCAGCCTCTGTGTCGGCCCGGCCCTGCGTGCGCCCTGCTCCAGTCCTGACTCCTTCTCCCCAGCCAGGCCCGAGCTGCGGACCGCCCGCGCCCCGCCCACTACACTAGTGTAGTGGGCGGCTGCCTGTGTGTGTGTAAATAAAATAAAATTAAAAAAAGCAACAGAAGGCGGCCCCGACGGGCCCCCAGTGGCGTAGGGCCCCATAGCCGTTGCTATGGCGATCCCTACGCCACTGGCCGGGAGATCCTTCTAACATTAAAAACTATATAAATTGTCCAAAGCGGACAACCCTTTTTACCTCTAAACTGACTACAACAGGAGTCATCAAGAGGAGATGACACAATGTATTTTCCTAAGAATAACACTGCACTCACTTTCTTCGCACTGATTTCTATTTTTAGTAAATGATCAGTGACTGGAGATTCTTGTATATTAATTGACAACAGATGAGATTTGGCAAGTAAAAGTAGTAAAATAAATAAAGTATCTTTAATTTATTCTGGCATCATTTGCTCATCTGTTGCCAAAATACTTTACTCAATTTCTAGTACAAAGAGTCATAAGAGGTTAGATGATCTATTTTAAATCAACTTTGCATAGTTATAATACTCATAAATGAGTCATTTTTGGTTTAACTATAGCCATAGCAACTTTTCCAGTTGGAGGCAATTTTTGTTTATGATTGCATTTTACTCATTTTTGGCTAAAATAATATTTTCAATTGGCCTTTATTAAAAAATATTGAGCCGATCTGTCATAAAGGGTTAACCATTTTTCTAGCTGTGACTGGTACTTTCACTTTCACTTTGTTTCAGTCATCTAACAACCGGTTATCGCTAAACTACTAAGATGTCATAAACACTTATTTAAGCCACATTTTTATCAGTAAGATAAGGATTGAGCTTTAATGAGTGTTTATAATGTGAAGGAGCAGAGATAAGGAGCCCATCAGCTCCCAAGATGACGGGAATGAGAGTTTCTACAAATGCTGATCCCTGATAATTTGCCATTAATCAGTGAAATGTATTATTCACAACTTGTTTTATGTTGCATACATGATCCAGTGGATGCCAATATATAAGAGTCACATTACATAGGTACCAAACGTTTCGGCCTATATCGACCTTCCTCAGCGGTATATGATCTGGCAATGACGGCGGACATTGCCATATAAAATTCATGTAATTATATGTTTACTCTCCAGTAAGATCAGTAAGATATGTGCTTTTACAAATGAGAGAAAATATTTCTAATATGTATTAGTGGCAGTAGTCCTATCAGGGCAAATTAATGTGATTGCAGAAGAACTTTCCACTTAAACCCACCGTTATACATTTGAGCCAAGAACACTGCGAAATGCAGCTCTCACTGTGTAAGAACAGCAGATCATTGGGGGTTCCAGCAGAAGGACTATCAGTGATCAGTTCCATGTCAGAAGAGGTACTGTATATAAGCAGTTGAGTTTGCCCTGATGCTACAAACCTCTTAATAAATGTTGCCAATGTACAGTTGCGACATGTAGCCCCTAATACATGTTGCCTTTCTGTAATAAACAAAAAAACAACTATTATTTTAGAATTGATGGAGCCCAACTGCTTGTGATGACAGGAAGCTGAAATGTACATTAAAGAGGACCTTTCACCGATCCTGACATTGTGAACTAAGTATACAGACATGGAGAGCGGCGCCCGGGGATCTCACTGCACTTACTATTATCCCCGGGCGCCGCTCCGTTCTCCTGCTATGCCCTCCGGTATCTCCGGTCACAAAGTTATAGTAGGCGGAGTCTGCCCTTGTTCTTCTGTAGCGCTGGCCAATCGCATTGCAGAGCTCACACCCTGGGAGAAAATAACCTCCCAGGCTGTGAGCTCTGCGCTGCGATTGGCCAGCGCTAGAGCAGAACAAGGGCAGACTCCGCCTATTATAACTTAGTGACTGAAATCTCTGCCTACTATAACTTAGTGAGCAGAGATACCGGAGGGCATAGCAGGGAGAACGGAGCGGCGTCCGGGGATAATAGTAAGTGCAGTGAGATCCCCGGGCGCCGCTCTACATGTCTGCATAGTTAGTTCACAGTGTACAAACCGGTGAAAGGTCCTCTTTAAGTTGGCAAGGCATGTTTCTTGGTCCCTTTGATATTTATAGATAGTGAGAAATGTTTACATTCTGGGGCAGCCTCTTATGCCACATGCACATCAGGGGTCTCTACGAACTTGGTAAGGAATCAGTTAATTACAAAAAATATTTCCAGCATTTTGGATGATGTTGACTTGTTTACTTTGGCACTAATGATTTCTGTTTGTTAATAGCAAAAATAACAGAAGTGCCAGAGACAAATAGCGATAAACCGACCCCATTGACTATAATGAGGCCCACCTGACATCTGTTCAGGACTTCAGTATTTCAGTGGTCTTTTATGTGTTTCAGTTAGGTCATCAATATCAGATTGGCTTGGGTCTGACTCTCGGGACCTGCACCAATCAGCTGTTTGAGGAGGCCATGGTGCTCCTGTGTGTGCCACAGCCTCCATGCAGCTTACCAAGCACAGTGCCGTCTATTGGACAGCGGCTGGGCATGATATTGCAGCTCAGCCCCAATTAATTTAATGGAACTAAGCTGCTCCATGGCCATGTGATGTCACTGGAGCTCCACAGTCTCTTCAAACAGCTGATCAGACCCCCACCAATCTGTTATTGATGACCTATCCTGAGGACAGGTCATCAATATCAAAATCTCGGACAACCCCTTTAAATCTTAACGCGTTCTGGTCCTGGATCTTAAATGTCTTTATGCACTGTTTGTCTACGCTACCTCTGTACAATAGAGGAGTGTTCAAGAGCAAGTGTTTCCTTGATATGATTGCCCCTATGCCAATGCTATTTTGCAATGTTACATAAAGCATTAATTGTTTTCTGAGTGACCGATCAGCGCCCACTCTTATTGCAATATCCCTGAGTCACACTCTGGTACACTGTGCTGATTGTTGTCTTTGTAGAGGAAACTGGAAACAAATGGATGTAAATTGGCATTTATTAACTCGATCTGTCCTCCCACAAGGAAAGAACATTTGAAAATCATATTGTACAAAGCAATGAATTGTGGAATTATATAGAATTTCCTTTTTGCCCACTTTCATATTTTCTGTACCAATCTATCAGTTGTATTCTTACAAAGTGAAACAGAGAAATCAGAGCTGAAACTCATGTGAGTTTTAGTCTTTTATTATGTGACTTGCCCACAAATGCAAGAAATTCCAGCCACAGTTTTGCTTCATACGGAATCAAAAACTGTAAAAAAAAAAAAAAAAAAGCTCTGTATGCCTCTGTGAAATCTGAGGCATAAGTAGAGGCCTCATGCACCTCTATGGCAGCCTTATTACAATCGGACCTTAAAATTTAAAGTGTCTCGGAAATGGCTGTGGATTTAACCCATTGCATTGCAAAGAGTGAAATCTGCACTGGAGATCCATAGGATAAATTAACATGCTGCAGATTTTAAATCCACACTGCAGGTTAATTTACACTATGGATCCCCCCCCCCCTTCCCACGTGTGGCTTACTTAAAATTCCATCTTCTTGGCTGGTACTGTACATGACTGGGGATTTGTTGAAAATCCACACTGACAGATCCACAGCGTATCCACCATGTGTGAACATGCTTTCAAAGTTATAGTATTGTCATAAAACTGACAGCAACAGAGACAAGTGAACAGTAATAGCCATACCATAACTGTCAGCCAGTGCGTCCATAACTGCAGACACATTGCTCCTATTATATAGGTAACACAGTAAGATTCAAATCTTTCATGCACAAAGAGCTTAAAGTGTCCAGTCTGCTTCTTTATTTCTTATACCACTTTTAGATGTGAACGGTGATTCTGTCTCTGTACCATAACTGATGAGACAGTAGAAGTTGTGTAACATACAACCTTCATAGTGCTGCAAATTCTTAAGAAAGTGTGAAATTGGGTGAATCAGCCCTAGCATGGAGGCCCCAATTTGCGCAAATTGTGCCAATTTCATGAACTATATAAAATAATAATTATTATTATTAGTATTATTATCAGATATATTCATGCTCATTTTCTTTTTTCTTTTAGACACATCTTATTTCTAACACAGACATTATTAGAGCTGGGGGTTTACATTATGTATTTGTGGCATACAATAAAAAATAATGCAAATATATAATCACTTTACTTGGTATCCTAGGAGCAAATTTAGTTCTGAGTTTTCCAATGAATAATAGAGCATACTGGTAAAATTGCTCCAAAGAAATTGCACATTGATATCTAAGTAAATTTAATAGCAAAAATCATACCATGAACTAAGAACAGGTTTAAAGTGTATTTTTGCAGCAAAATTTGTAGGAAATAATTATATAGTAATAGAAAATGTATTGCAATGGTAATGCAAAGCAGCTACAAATACTGTTTACATTTGTGCAGACGGTGTCTGCTGAAGTTACAGATTGTCTCCGACAGATCATGGGTCAGGTCATGACCTAACAACTAGTTTCCAATGTTCTCTCATGTTCTGGGTGTACAAAGTTACCAGCAAAGCTACAATGTATGTGTACAATTCTCAAAATTATTATACAGGTTATTATTTTCTTTTTGTTAGCCAAATATGGTGAAATAAATACAATTAATTAATTGTCTCTCTATGAAAAAGCTGCATTTGTAATTTTTTTTGCAATTGTACACTTGCATTGACCCAATTTATGCAGGGTCCCAATGATGGCCTTCAGGCTTGCTAGGTACAGAAGCTGACCCTGCCAGAAGTATTGTAATGTATATTACCAGTGATAAAAGATTCTAAGTGCAATTCTCCTAGTGGGACTTCAAGTGAAAAAAAACAACAACAAATATATATACTACACATTAATGGTATCTCTCTGTCCGTAATGACCCAGTTTATTAAATGATCACCTTATTTATCCTGCTTTATGAATGCTGTAAAAAATGTATTATTTGGAAAGTCTTTCACTATTTTTCACATTTTGTTGTGTTGTGGCCTTGTACTAGAAAAAAAATAATTCAAGTTTTTCTCATCATTTTGCACTCAATATCCCATGATGAGAAAGGGAAGGATGTTAGAGGCTTCGTTCTCCCACCTCTGTCACCTCCCTCCAAGTCTTGATTGACAGGGCCAGGCAGCATTCGCATCCTCCTGCTGGCCCTGAGTGCATGGTAAATCTCACGCCTGCACCATTCCTTCACTGTGCCTGCTCCGAATACTAAACGGCATGGCGCAGGCGAGAGATTTACCATGCACTCAGGGCCGGCAGGAGCATGCGAACGCTGCCTGGCCCTGTCAATCAAGACTTGGAGGGAGGTGACAGAGGTGGGAGAACGGAGCCTCTGGGAGCAGGAGCAATCCACCGCTCCTAGAGGCTAATTTGCATATTATGAAAGTTACATTTATGGAGTAACGGGGGGATGGATACAATTAGGAATAGGCTAGATAGGTTTAGCTGACATTAGCACATCGCTAATGTCAGCCAGTTTAATTTAGGTATTTCTGGTGACAGAAACCCTTTAAGTCATCTTTGGCAGCAATTACAGCCTCAGTGTTCTTAGGTATGATGCCATAAAGTGAAGTGGACTACAAATCCCATGAGCACTTGCTACTCCCTGCAGCCAATAGCAGGGGGACCAGGGAGAAAGGCTAAGGAAGGAAGAGGAACAGCAGCCATCTTAGAGACAGCAGCATGGCCAGCACATAGAGAGACTGAGAGATCTCCACAGACAGAAGTGAGCCCTGCTACAGCACAGTCCTGACATCTCCTGTGATTCCTGTGTGAGAAGAGAAAGCTGAGCTGCTGCATTAATCCTTCAGCCTAGCCTAGACAGCTCCTGTGTTTCTAGTGTGAGAAGAGACAGTTCCGCTGCTACTCAGGATAGGTCATCGATATCAAATCTGTATGAGGAGATGGCATGCGCTGTGCGCACATGCCGTCTCCCTTCTCTCGTCCTGCTTTGCTGCTGTCATCTATGGCAAAAACCATAGACAGCAGCAACGGACAGGAAGAGAGTAGGAAGTCGGCATGTGCACACTGAGCACACCGTCTCCTCATACAGCTGATCAGCAAGAGTGTCGGACCCCCGCCAATCTGATATTGATGACCTATCCTGAGGATAGGTCATCAACAGTAAAAGCCCGGACAACCTCTTTAAGACCGGCGTCTAAAACTTCGGTCTTAATAAATGTGCTCCTTAATCTGTTCTGTTAAAAAATAGAGTAATTGACAACAGGCGATCTAATATATAGGTGTGTTTATCTAGTTCAACTGCTGCGCCATTCATACTTAGTTACATAGTTACATTACTGATTCAGTTACTGTACATTGTGGCCAACAGACATTTGTATGGGCCCTCAAAAGGAAAGGGCAGTGGCAAAAATGTAGCTGCAGCCGGCACAAGTAGCAGCAGAAGAAGGGTTAGTGGTAGCAACAGCCACAGCAACAGGCCAGAGCTGCCAGTGTTAACCAGCGGTCGTGTTTTGACCAACAATCCAACTGTACTGGAATGGTTGACTCGCTCTTCAACATCATCTCAAGTGACGTTAGACACACACTTAGTTGGCATGGCCCAGGAACAACCTCTGTGCCCTCACCTGTCCTGCAACTGCCACTTTCTTTTGCTGCTCCTTCTGCTTAGCAAGTAATACATGCTGCTGGCTCTGCTCCGCTTTTCAGCGAGGATGATCTTAGTGAGGACAGTCAGCAGCTACAGGTAGTGTTGAGCGAATCGAAGTTAACAAAGTGAAATTCGATCCAAAGCTGAATTTCCTGGTGCTTCAAAGTAACAATTCAGATTTTTTTTCCTAAAATGGCGGCTGCACGTGTTAAAAAGTAGTAAGTGTAGGGGAGACAAGCCAGGGAACGCAAGATCACCCATAATGCCTCACAGCCAGCCAATTCAGAGCTGTCCACCGCCTGTGATGTCACAGCCCTTTTAATGTCTAATCCCACTTGGTCGTCACCATTTCTGTGTCAGCTGCGCATAGGGAGAGATGTGGAAGCTTAGATGACAATCTGTAAAAAAAAAATGAAAGCTGAATTGCGAGGGAAAGGGACAATGCAGGGACAATCATCTGAAGCTGTAGGGATAAGGGACCATGCAGGTTGAATCAATCGCGGTGTAGGGCACAGAGCAATCTAACAGAATGATGTCCATATTGGGATGTCCACATTGATTAATAGAAAATCAATTCTTTTAGTCCCTGATTCACAAATTGGGATGATACACCTGTCTCATTGTATTGTTTGGGGCGTGTCTACATTGATATTTAACCGCTTCTGTTAGCCAAACTTACTGTGATTTAGTGTTACAGAGTGGTCTTATTTAACACAGTGTGGGCAGTGCAAATTAACTTTAATTAGACGTTATTGGACGACTGTTTCCCTTACAAGGCTGAGGCACAAGTGGCACCTGCCGGCGAAGGTTAGACACACGGCAGTCCCTTGTCACTGCCTGCCCTGTGAGAGATCTGAGAAGATCGGATAGACTTGCAGCACGTGAGTCTATCTGACAGGGATTTCTGTGTTTCCTTTCTGTTTGTTGTTGTGGGCTGGATCCCACCTTTCCACAGTCTCTGCTCGTTAGCTGTTTAAGAGGCTATATTTAAGTCCGCCTCTTACTGCTGACTTTGAGGTTGATATTTTCCTTCTGGAGTTCTATACTGGTTGTTTGTGGATACTCTACTTCCTGCTCGTCTCATGCTAAGTCCTCCTGTTTTCTCCTTTCTGCATGTGTTGCTGCTAGGTCTCAGGGAGACGCTGGTCCTTAGGGTTTGCTACAGTGTCAGCAGGACTTTGGTTCCAGCGTATGAGTTCGTTCACCATCAGGACTTGCTCTTACTGTCAGCAGTCAGGGAGAGGCTCAGGGATTGTTAGGAGGTTACCATTCCCTCCTCCCTAGCTTTAGGGCCTAGTCTGTTTACCTGTTGCTATTTGTTTACTTGGTGTTCCTCTTATCCCCACTTGCCGTGACATCCCTTCAGTGAAGCACACAAATTGCTCCACCACCTGGACTCAAATTCATTGTAACTAATACGCTCTTTTAGTGAAAAAATTTGTCTGCAATTGTTTATGGTCAGAACTACGATGGTATTACCAGACTAATCACTCCATCAATTGGACCCAAATTCATCATTCCTAGCTAACACTGTGTTATCAAAATTTTATTTTGTGGCACTCTGACAACCATGAGAAATTTAAAGCTAATTCTACATCACTGTGCAGCGAGATGAAATATTAACTGATCCGGATGCCTCCATAAGGTTCGGGATCCCTCCATACTATGAACCTAATGGTATTTTTCTTTCAACATGTATTTTGGTTAAAACCGGATGGGCCGAACTTGCTGGATGTATCAAAACTGGATAGGCCGAACTTGCTGGATGTATCAAAACCAGATGGGCCTAACTTGCTGGATGGGTCAAAACCGGATGGGCCGAACTTGCTGGAGCAGCTGGATTATTGCCATAAGGGAGAAGTGTCAACCCAAGTTCATTGTAGCTAATACTTTTTTTGGTCAGTGTTTTGCATCAGTATTTGATCAGGATTTGTAAGCCAAAAGCAGGAGTGGGTACAAAACACAGATAAGTTGCAAATAATGAATTACATTTTATCTCTGTTTTGGACCCACTCCTGTTTTTGGCTTGCAATTACTGATCAAATAGGCTTTACTAATCAAGAGTCTTTATGGATGCTCAAAATGCAGGATTGTTTTATGTTCTTCTGATGGATCAGAAGAATGGAAACATAAACAGTGATGTGAACACAGCCTTACTGTCACTGCTGCTGCCCCCGCTTCCCACTCTGTCATGGGGCCACTGTTGTCAAGGTTACTGCAACTGCTGCTGCCCCCTCTCCCCACTCTGTCATGGGGACACTTTTGTCACTGTTACTGCCACTGCTGCTGCCCCCTCTCCCCACTCTGTCATGGGGACACTTTTGTCACTGTTACTGCCACTGCTACTGCTGTTGCCACCATGCCCACTCTGTTATGGGGCCACTACTGCGGCTGCTGCCGCCGTCCCCACTATGTAAAGGCGCCACTATTGTCATGGCTGCTGCCACTGCTACTGCTGCTAGCTACCACCGTCCCCACTCTGTCATGGGACCACTACTGCCACTGCTGCTGCCACCATTGTCCCCACTCTGTAATGGGGCCACTATTGTCACGGTTACTGCCACTGCTGCCTCCACCATCCCCACTCTGTCATGGGGCCACTACTTGAATCTTGGGGCATTGCACGGTTAAGTCCATGGTGATAAAGTAGACCTGACGCTTTTATTGAACTTCAATACTGACGCACAGTAATTCCACAGTAAACAAAAGGGATTAGCTAAAAATCTTGGTGCCCTGCACAGTGATGTAGATGGCGATGAATTACAACTGCCTGTAAT
The DNA here is from genome assembly GCF_014858855.1 of Bufo gargarizans. Classification (NCBI taxonomy): domain Eukaryota; kingdom Metazoa; phylum Chordata; class Amphibia; order Anura; family Bufonidae; genus Bufo; species Bufo gargarizans. The sequence continues at coordinate 327,072,909 of NC_058084.1, forward strand.
ACTGATGGTACAGTACCTACAGAACAGATTAACTATGAATGTGGGTGCACTAGAACGTAATGCAAACGGCGATACACTCTCCCTGCACTGTCCCTGCAGTTTACGTTCCAAGCCTTCACACTGCGATTGGGCCACTAAGTGGGATGCATATGATTAGGCAGAGTGGCATGGGTGTACCAGATTTATTGCGATACATGACGATTAATTTGGGACCAAACAAATTTTTGACAAACTTTGGTGAATCATCGAAATTTAATTATTCCAAACTTCGCTCATCTCTATCCAGGAAAGCAGGGAGTAAAAAAAAACAAAAATGGAAAATTGTCCAGTCAGTAAGGGTTTAAAACACCTTTGGGGGACACTGACACTTTTTTCTGCATTTTGAACTATACCCACTTTAACTGGGGCATTCAAAGGAGCCCAATTACAAGGGAAAACAGCCTCCTGTTGGGACATTCCTCTATTCACTGCATACAACTAATTGAGCGCTATGCACCAAGGAAAGGAGAAGGCATAATTGGTAATAAACTATTTCTGTCTTTTCCTCTGGATCCTTGAATGTCAGTGATTGTAAGAGCCTAAGGGCTCTTTCACATTTGTGTTCTTTTCTTCCGGCATAGAGTTCTGTCGTCGGGGCTCTATGCCGGAAGAATCCTGATCAGTTTTATCCTAATGCATACTGAATGGAGTGAAATCCGTTCAGGGTGCATCAGGATGTCTTCAGTTCCGGAACGGAACGTTTTTTGGCCGGAGAAAATACCGCAGCATGCTGCGCTTTTTGCTCCGGCCAAAAATCCTGAAGACTTGCCGCAAGGCCGGATCCGGAATGAATGCCCATTGAAAGGCATTGATCCGGATCCGGCCTTAAGCTAAACGTCGTTTCGGCGCATTGCTGGATCCGACGTTTAGCTTTTTCTGAATGGTTACCATGGCTGCCGGGACGCTAAAGTCCTGGCAGCCATGGTAAAGTGTAGTGGGGAGCAGTATACTTACCGTCCGTGCGGCTCCCGGGGCGCTCCAGAGTGACGTCAGGGCGCCCCACCTGCATGGATCACGTGATCGCATGGCACGTCATCCATGCGCATGGGGCGCTCTGACGTCATTCTGGAGCGCCCCGGGAGCCGCACGGACTGTAAGTATACCGCTCCCCCGCTCCCCACTACTACTATGGCAACCAGGACTTTAATAGCGTCCTGGCTGCCATAGTAACACTGAACGCATTTTGAAGACGGATCCGTCTTCAAATGCTTTCAGTTCACTTGCGTTTTTCCGGATCCGGCGTGTAATTCCGGCAAGTGGAGTACACGCCGGATCCGGACAACGCAAGTGTGAAAGAGGCCTAAATCTGGCGCTCACATGTATGTTGCTTGGTTGTAATGGGGTTAAATAAAGTTATTGACTTGACAATCATATTTGATAACATACAACCAGCATCACCTCCAGAAGGAGCAAAGCAGCTGAACTACCGTACTTGTATGAAATGCATGGAAAATAAACCTTTATTCTTTGTGACGATTGCTAGAATGATGTTATGAAGTTTAGGCTTTTTCTTGATTTATAACTTTTTGTTTTACATGTATGTGGTTTGCACATTAGGCTACATAAATGTATTTCAGCTATAACCTTTAACAACTGAAAATTCTTAGAATAAAGTATGTAGAGACACTACAGTGGGGTTTTTGCATCAAATGTGTGAAAATTGTGTTAACTGCTGAACACATTGCAAACTCATGTGAAACTGGGTTGTGGTTTTTGTGTTATACAAGATGATCTGTTTCCTAATTTATTCTGGCTTCTTTACTTCTTGAACTTTTTTTTTACAACTTAATTATACAAAAAAGATTAAATAATGTGGCAGTAGTTTTGCCTGCTTTTAAAGATCACTCCTACTTAAAGGGAATGTACCACCTATAATTAGGGCTATAGACAAAATAGATTGGAGGGGACTTGTTGGTTTCTATAGGAGAAGTTTCTAGACATACTCCATGTTCCGGAAGGGTGTAGATCACTATGTCCATTGCCTATTTTAAGTAATGGATCCTGTGTTATACATAGTGGTTATCTATCATTTGAATCATGTCATGATAATGAGATGACTGCTGACTGCTGATCTGTACGGAAAAGGTAGTCCTGACATAATTTTAGGCTTAGTAGGCTGTTTTCTGATACATACTATACCAGAACAGAAAGTTTGATTATTTACTGCACTCAAAACAAGTATTGCTAAATGCAGATATTAGTGATGGATGCTATAACTGTTATGTATTACCGGTAAGATTTAATTGTCCATGCATTTGAAAAATGTAGAATGTGTTTTGTGACACAACCCCTTTTAAGGACCAAAAGTCAAAATGTTTTCATGTTTCCCTCCCCGCCTTCTCACCTTTTTTTACTTTTCCACCTATATAGCCATACGAGAGCTTGTTTGAAATGTAAAAACAAAAACAAAAATTTCTTTATGTCATATTCTGGCGCCCAAATCTTTTTTTTATTGTGTAGACTAATATTTTGGTGAGGGGAGCTGTAGTTTTTATTGATACTGTTTTTGTGTACAATTTTTTTTTATAGGCATAATTATCAAAAAATAAATAAAATTCTGGCATTGTGGCATTCACTGCACGTGATAAATAAAATAATGACAAACCCTCTGTTAGATCCAACAGGGAACAAACGGATAAAGGAAAGCTTTATATGTCTCTTTCCTGTTGGATCAGAACCTAGGATGAAAAAAAGGCCACACTATAACTCTTGGCACTGTGACTTCCATTATTATATGGGAACTGCCGACAGACATTGTTGTAGTGCAACTTGGCCGAATAACCACTTCTTGATGCAAGGTTTTGCAGAGATGAGTATAAAGCTAGGTTCACATCTGCAGTGAAATTCCAGTTCTCTGTTTCAGTATAGAAATAGAACACCAGAATTGCCGGATCGGGCATGTGTAAGACACTGCCGGTGCCTGGCTATAATAGGGCCTGTTGGCTTTCTGGCATGTAAGGATACTTTCAGGCAAACTGTATGCAAACGCATGTAATTTTTTCTGACTGATCAGGCATTTTTCAGACTGATCAGGATCCTGATAAGTCATGAAAAATGCCTGATCAGTCAGAAAAATGCATTGCAATTTTCCGGTGTAGGCTACTTTCACACTTGCGGCAGTGTGATCCGGCGGGTAGTTCCGTCGTCGGAACTGCCCGCCAGATCCGCCGATCTGCCGCTGACTGAAAGCATTTGTGAGACGGATCCGGATGCGGATCCGTCTCACAAATGCATTGCAAGGACGGATCCGTCTTTCCGCTTGTCATGCGGACCGACGGATCCGTCTTGTACATTTTTCTCATTTTTACCGATCTGCGCATGCCGGAACGACGGATCCGGCATTCCGGTATTCTGAATGCTGGATCCGGCGCTAATACATTCCTATGGTAAAAAATGCCGGATCCGGCGTTCAGGCAAGTCTTCAGTTTTTTTTCCCCGGAGAGAAAACCGTAGCATGCTGCGGTTTTCTCTTTTGCCTGATCAGTCAAAACGACTGAACTGAAGACATCCTGATGCAAACTGAACGGATTACTCTCCATTCAGAATGCATGGGGATAAAACTGATCAGTTCTTTTCCGGTATAGAGCCCCTGTGACGGAACTCTATGCCGGAAAAGAAAAACGCAAGTGTGAAAGTACCCTCATCAGGCAAAACGGATCCGGTATATTTTTTCTTCTACTTTTTAAAAGTCTGCGCATGCGCAGACCAGAAGGACGGGTTCAGCATTCCGGTATTTTGAAAAAAATGCCGGATGCGGCATTCAGGCAAGTCTTCAGTTTTTTTCGCCGGAGATAAAACCGTAGCATGCTACGGTTTTCTCTTTTGCCTGATCAGTCAAAATGACTGAACTGAATACCCCCTGATGCATCCTGAACGGATTACTCTCCATTCAGAATGCATGGGGATATGCCTGATCAGTTCTTTTCCGGTATAGAGCCCCTGTGACGGAACTCTATGCCGGAAAAGAAAAAGGCTAATGTAAAAGTAGCCTTAGGCAGCATGTGGCTTACTGTTTAGCACTGGTGCCTTGTAGCGCTGAGGTGCTAGGTTTGAATCTGACCAAGGACAGCATCTGCATGGAGTTTGTATGTTCTTCTAGTGTTTGCATGGGTTTTTTCCCACACTCCAAAGACATACTGATAGGGAACTTAGATTGTGAGCCCCATAGGGGACAGCTTGATGCTAATGTCTATAAAGTGCTGTGGCATATCGCAGCGCTATGTAAGTGAGTAAAAAATAAAAATTATAATAAATGGATACTTGTACTTTGCCAGACAAAGTACTGCTGCATGCAGAGCTGTTTAGTATTTTTGTATGCCCGAATTTGTGACCAAGGATCCTCCTGGAAACTCTGACGCAGATGGAATCAGAAAGTTACTCCTCAACTCTGAGGCTTGTATAGCAGCAAAACCTGGCCTCCACAGCAGTTGGGCCCCATAGCTGATGAAAGGCCTGGCACCCTGGTTGGTAAACCATTAGCTTCATCCTATGGTAATAGAACTCGTCTAAATGTGATAGAGCTAAACGTCATTACTCTGTGCCAGAGCTGTAACTAGTAACTATGGGATCCCATGCAAATCTTAAAATGTGGGCCCCATTCCAGCATGACCACATTCAGCAACATGTTCAGATAAAGCTTATGACTGGTCTCTCTAATTCACAGCGCTAAGGCAGACATTGATATACCATTAGAAGTGTTACTGAGGCTCACCGATTGGTCAATATGGATGGAGGTGCTCAATCACCGGTACACCTAAAAACCGCGAGAATGTATTGTATTGGAAAACAGAATTGTGATGGCACACTCACATTTGGTTGGATAAATAGTATTTATTAGTTACAGTTAGGTATTCAATTGGCTTATTTAATTATATTTTTAATTTTTAATTGTTTATATGTATAAAAAATTATCTGGACATATGTTAAAAGATATAATAAAAATGAAAGAAATAGGTAAAAGAAAAAATAAATAAAAAATAAAGTTGTATCAGAGAGGGGCCCCTCTCTGCCCACACGCATCATGAAATATCTCTTCCAAACACTCATCAGATGCACAAAATAGCAGAAACCACCAAAGAAATTGTAAAAATGAAGTCTATTTTATTAACAATTATTAAAATCAAACCAAGTAACAGCAGGAATCCATTTAATTATCTACATGAAAAGAACAAGTAATCCCGATTTCAAAATAATCTTGAAAAATCTCATAAATACGAATATTTCGAAAAAACGCACACTAACCGCATCAAAACCGTAATGGACATAGGAATACCAACAAAGGTATAACATTCTTTTTTGACACAGATACAAATAAGAAAGCCAATCAGCTCAAGATTACGCAGATCAGAATATACAAAACACCTACCAAACTATAATTGTAAGTATAAGACGACCTAAGATAATGAAGCTACAACAAATACCATTCACTAAAGACCCAAATAATAAAGCTGTGACTAAATACGACATAGTCACCAGATTCCCCACCTAAATCAAACAATTTGACTTCAAGTAACAAATAACACTTGATAAAAAAAAGGGGGGGGGGGGGGGAAACGCACTGTAACCGCATATTTGCAAAAGAACCGCAATCACCAAATAGCGGAAGAACAGTGAGCATAAATCTAGGGATGAGATCCAAGACATACATGGATCTTTTATAATAGTAATACAGATTACTCCTAACAAGAAATATAGAACAACACAAATAATGTGAACAAACATCAGTTCATTTCTATTTTTATTCATTTTTATCTATTTCTACTTTTATATGCATCCCAGTCTCATTTCATTCTTTCTACATACTAAATCCAGACCAGGATTTAAACAAACCAAATCCAAACCAGGATTTACAAGCAACTCAATCAAATTGAAGGCAACGCCCCTTAAAGCAAACAGCATTTAAATCCTCACTCGCTCCTGATACAACACAAACCACTGAGGAAGGGACCAAAAGTGTCCCGAAACGCGTCTGGTCTAAGGAAGCAGTGAGGACGAAAGGATATCCACCACTTGGAATTATTTAACTTCCGCAAAGAACATATTCTTCTCAGCGAGAATCTTTTCAAATACCCCGCAGCAAAAGAGATTGGCCAATCAGGAACCACATCACCGTGTGACGTTGACCCGCATCATCATCACGTGCAGCATCACATGGTAAGGCGAGAGATCACGTGGGACGCCACGCAGGTCCTTGCACAAAGGAGTGCACCGTAACGGAAGAAGAGGGGTAAAGTACAACCTTCTAATTACTAAGTATTCCATTAAACAGGACGAATATATGAATAGACTGCACCGGGAAACTATATAATATATAAAAGACTACTTCTATATATATTACCAGCAAGGTACCGTCTCTACCATTAAAGGGCGGATGTTCCAATATTGGTAAATCCAACGAGTAGAAGAACAAGCAATGCAGATTCCCTACCAGTAAATATCTGACATTGTTCTTAATATCACTCACACCATTATATTCTATAATCAGTACTGATTATCCAATTTTTTATTATATTTTTTATCGTGCACAATATATATTTGAGTGAACCAGCACCAATTTTGCACTATTTTCTTACCTTATTTCCTTTTTTTCACGCTTTTCTACTATTTTCACGATTACTTTTGAATCAAAATCATACTGGATTACCTTTTACTTACAAGGTCACTGTACATGGACTGAAGAATACAAATACTCCAGAAAAACATCCCAACTATATGACTCTATATTCCAGGACTCATTGAATAGACTCTTTCAATATTTTGAACACCAGATACAACTTTATTTTTTATTTATTTTTTCTTTTACCTATTTCTTTCATTTTTATTATATCTTTTAACATATGTCCAGATAATTTTTTATACATATAAACAATTAAAAATTAAAAATATAATTAAATAAGCCAATTGAATACCTAACTGTAACTAATAAATACTATTTATCCAACCAAATGTGAGTGTGCCATCACAATTCTGTTTTCCAATACAATACATTCTCGCGGTTTTTAGGTGTACCGGTGATTGAGCACCTCCATCCATATTGACCAATCGGTGAGCCTCAGTAACACTTCTAATCACATTCTACATACACCTATCTGGTGTGCTCCCAATTGATCAAATATGGACATTTGGAGCCATATGGAAAATAAATGTAAGAAAATAGATACATATTCGTTTGATGACCATAATACAACTTTACTTGACTCAACAATATCGCTTTCAGTTACATTTAAAGAATTAGAAAAACTATTACACAAACAACTAAAACACAGATGGGAAATAAAATCACTCACTCAATGTCTAGAGAGAGGACAGATTCCAAAAGGGCTAACCCTAAACAAAGACCCAGCACAAGATCTACTTAACACAGAATTCAAAGAAGAATGGGATTCCTGTTTAAAAGCACAATCATGCATCTTGGTAGAATTAATAATAAAAAGAAGAAAACAATTACTAGAAGACACCATCACACAAATAGAAAAACTGAAAGAAAAAATGGAATCGCTCCAAAAAGACGAGGAGTATCACAAATGGGTAGAAAGATTATGCAAAGGTTTAGACTCATTAGAAAAAGAAATAATACATAAAAAAACAAAAAAACTGAGACATTATCAATATGAAGATAATGCCACACATAACTCCAGATATAACCTATATGAGGAACAAAATAAACAACCAGCAGAATATATAAATTATGCACCATCTAACCACCTCCAAATTCACACCAATACAGACAAAGGAGGGGAACAAGAACATACAAAAGATAAAACAAACAATGGCACAAATAGGAAAAATCAAAATTCTACAACGAATAATTCACCCACTCATTACAGTGTGCCAACAACCAACAGATATGAAACACTTGCGACCCCACATTTTTTAGACGTAACTCCCCCCCACCACAAAACCAGACAAAAAGTGACACCGCTACCAATTCCGGAGAAAAAATACAACCAGACTCATTCCCCCACTCACGACTACAATTTGAGACACAGACAAATCAACAACTCGACATACCAATCACGAAGTGGCCCAACACAATACAGACAACAAAACCAATATCACAGGGACCCACCACAGCAAACATGGATCCCATCCAAAACACGCACGTACCAAAGAAGAGAAAGATACGAAGAGGAAGAAGAAAATCAATATTCAAACAGACACCACAACAGATAGAACAAGGGGATAACATAGTCAATCTGAGCCAGATAAACCTGACGTCAGATCAAAAAAATTTACTAAACAAGGGACTCAACTTCGCTCCCACAACAAATCTGAACAAATTCTCAACATATATAGGCATTGAAAAATACATTAGAAAATTATGCCTAAAAAAATACCACCTAAAAAACTCACTCACCCCACAGCAATCAGAAAGCAAGGAATACTCACATACAGCACTAAATAGTAAATCAAAACATTTTCCAAGACAGGAAATAAGTCAAGAAATCGCAACATTTCGCAAATGCGTAGAACAGGACATCAGGAAGCTGAAAACATATTCAACTTCAAATAATCTGACAAGAAAAGAAAGGGAGTCAATGAAAGTACTCCAAGCAATGGAAGAGATAACCATCCGCCCAGCAGATAAAGGAGGAGCGATAGTTATACTAGACTCCAAAAATTATAACCAAGAATGCACACGCCAACTTATGGACTGTGCAACATATCAAAAGCTAAAACACGACCCTACAGAAGAATATCAAAAGAAATTGGTAGAATATTGCACCACAGGTTTAAATAATGACATCCTATTAGAACGAGAACACAAATTCATCATATCCACACAAAAACGACTACCAGCCTTTTATTGTATACCAAAAATACACAAAAATCCAACTGCTCCCCCCGGAAGACCTATTATCTCAGGGATAGGATCAATAACATCCAACCTGTCAGAATACATAGATAAAATGATACAACCATACGTGAAAATAATTCCCTCCTATATAAAAGATACCACGGCCATCATTACAACACTAGAAGCAATAGAGTATAATGATAACTGGATACTTGGGACACTGGACGTAAATTCTTTATATACAATAATTGATCACACACAGGGTATATCAGCACTCAAGAAACACCTAACTGATCATTCGCCCCTCAAAACAGACCAAATAAATTTCATCACAACTGGAGTCCATTTTATATTAACTCACAACTATTTCATTTATAACTCTGTATTTTACCAACAACAAATTGGCACAGCAATGGGCACCAGATTTGCCCCGAGCTACGCCAACATCTTCATGTCCGAATGGGAACGGGAGGTGATTGGTCCTAGGCTCGGGGCAAGCCTGGCTCTGTGGAGAAGATATATTGACGATGTGATATTCATATGGCAAGATACTGAAAGCTCCTTACAATCATTTCTAAACGAAATCAACACCAACAATCTCAATTTAAAATTCACATCTAACACAACTAAAACCCAAATAGAATTCCTCGATTTAAAAATCCAAATAGAAAACACCAAACTAATATGTAGCACCTACGAAAAACCGGTAATGAAAAACAACCATATTCTATTCTCCAGTTGCCATCTTCCACAATGGTTAAACAATATCCCAACAAACCAATTCAGAAGACTAAAAAGGAACTGCACTCTCAACACCAAATTCGAAGAAGAAGCCACCGAAATGAAAAATAAATTTATAAATAAAAAATACCCAGCCAAATTACTTGACAACGCACTAAATAAAGTTAAAAAAAATGGATAGACAGGAATTCTTTAAAGAAAAAGAAGAAATTTTCATACAACAAAAAGAAGAAGCCAGACTAATCTTGCCCTACAATGCCCAACATAAAAATATCGCCAAAATCATTAATAAACACTGGCATCACTTACTCAAAGACAAGACCATAGGTCCAATACTCAATACTATACCACCAATAGTTTACACCAAAGCTCCTAATCTAGGACTAAAAATAGCTCCCACGATAAAACATAAAGCGAAAAAAGTACATAACAACTGGCTATCTATGAAAGGCTTTTTCAGATGTGGGCAATGCAATAATTGCAAAGTGACAAATTTTCCCAAAAAAACTCTACAAGTGTGCTCCACTCACAATTCATTCAAATTAGAAATAGAAGAATGTCTAACATGCAATACCACAGACGTCATTTATTTACTGGAATGCCCATGCCGCAAACAATACATTGGTAGAACAAAAAGACAACAGAAAAAAAGAATATCAGAACATATAGCAAACATCAAAAAAGGATACGAACAACACACACTATCCAAACATTACAAAACATACCACAACAGCGACCCATCATCTCTCAAATTCACAGCTTTCGAAAAGATTGCCAAACCATGGAGAGGAGGTAATCATATAAGCAATATGTCACGCAATGAATCCAAAAGAATCTATGAATTTGACACCCTAGTACCTGCAGGGCTAAACGCGGAATTGGAAATTTTTGGATTCCTGTGACCCTGGGGAGATGCCTCCCTGGGAAAGTGAGATAGAGGTCAGGCTGTTACCAGCACCCCTATCTCCTCTCCCATCTAGGCCCCTCTCTGCCCACACGCATCATGAAATATCTCTTCCAAACACTCATCAGATGCACAAAATAGCAGAAACCACCAAAGAAATTGTAAAAATGAAGTCTATTTTATTAACAATTATTAAAATCAAACCAAGTAACAGCAGGAATCCATTTAATTATCTACATGAAAAGAACAAGTAATCCCGATTTCAAAATAATCTTGAAAAATCTCATAAATACCAATATTTCGAAAAAACGCACACTAACCGCATCAAAACCGTAATGGACATAGGAATACCAACAAAGGTATAACATTCTTTTTTGACACAGATACAAATAAGAAAGCCAATCAGCTCAAGATTACGCAGATCAGAATATACAAAACACCTACCAAACTATAATTGTAAGTATAAGACGACCTAAGATAATGAAGCTACAACAAATACCATTCACTAAAGACCCAAATAATAAAGCTGTGACTAAATACGACATAGTCACCAGATTCCCCACCTAAATCAAACAATTTGACTTCAAGTAACAAATAACACTTGATAAAAAAAAGGGGGGGGGAAACGCACTGTAACCGCATATTTGCAAAAGAACCGCAATCACCAAATAGCGGAAGAACAGTGAGCATAAATCTAGGGATGAGATCCAAGACATACATGGATCTTTTATAATAGTAATACAGATTACTCCTAACAAGAAATATAGAACAACACAAATAATGTGAACAAACATCAGTTCATTTCTATTTTTATTTTCATTTTTATTCATTTTTATCTATTTCTACTTTTATATGCATCCCAGTCTCATTTCATTCTTTCTACATACTAAATCCAGACCAGGATTTAAACAAACCAAATCCAAACCAGGATTTACAAGCAACTCAATCAAATTGAAGGCAACGCCCCTTAAAGCAAACAGCATTTAAATCCTCACTCGCTCCTGATACAACACAAACCACTGAGGAAGGGACCAAAAGTGTCCCGAAACGCGTCTGGTCTAAGGAAGCAGTGAGGACGAAAGGATATCCACCACTTGGAATTATTTAACTTCCGCAAAGAACATATTCTTCTCAGCGAGAATCTTTTCAAATACCCCGCAGCAAAAGAGATTGGCCAATCAGGAACCACATCACCGTGTGACGTTGACCCGCATCATCATCACGTGCAGCATCACATGGTAAGGCGAGAGATCACGTGGGACGCCACGCAGGTCCTTGCACAAAGGAGTACACCGTAACGGAAGAAGAGGGGTAAAGTACAACCTTCTAATTACTAAGTATTCCATTAAACAGGACGAATATATGAATAGACTGCACCGGGAAACTATATAATATATAAAAGACTACTTCTATATATATTACCAGCAAGGTACCGTCTCTACCATTAAAGGGCGGATGTTCCAATATTGGTAAATCCAACGAGTAGAAGAACAAGCAATGCAGATTCCCTACCAGTAAATATCTGACATTGTTCTTAATATCACTCACACCATTATATTCTATAATCAGTACTGATTATCCAATTTTTTATTATATTTTTTATCGTGCACAATATATATTTGAGTGAACCAGCACCAATTCTGCACTATTTTCTTACCTTATTTCCTTTTTTTCACGCTTTTCTACTATTTTCACGATTACTTTTGAATCAAAATCATACTGGATTACCTTTTACTTACAAGGTCACTGTACATGGACTGAAGAATACAAATACTCCAGAAAAACATCCCAACTATATGACTCTATATTCCAGGACTCATTGAATAGACTCTTTCAATATTTTGAACACCAGATACAACTTTATTTTTTATTTATTTTTTCTTTTACCTATTTCTTTCATTTTTATTATATCTTTTAACATATGTCCAGATAATTTTTTATACATATAAACAATTAAAAATTAAAAATATAATTAAATAAGCCAATTGAATACCTAACTGTAACTAATAAATACTATTTATCCAACCAAATGTGAGTGTGCCATCACAATTCTGTTTTCCAATACAAGACATTGATATACCATCATAGTACAGGGAATGCACATATTGATGTCACAGTACAGGCATAATGTACACAGTGATGTAATAATAGTGGAATCGTGTGCGCAGTGAAGCCACGGTATAGGGACAATGCACACATTTGCAAAATACACATGACTGATGTCATCATACAGAGATAATAAAGACAATGATGTCACAGTACAGGAATGATCTACTCAGCGATATTACAACACTGGAATTATACCAACAGTGATGTCACATGCACATGAAGTAACAGTACAAGAATAACGTAGGGCTGTCACATCACAAGAAAAATGCGAAAAGTAACGCCACACACGATAGGTAATGCAAATAACAGAAGTAACCATGAGTCTCCATAGTAAAACTTAGAATGCGATGGTATAAAATTTTCCATGGCACCTTATATACATTACACCACTAACTGAACCTTATGTCTGAGTGGAAATGGGTAATGCTGAGTAACAATTAAGAGGTGATATTACCTGTGAACATGTAGGAGTTATATATATATATATATATATATATATATATACTGAAGTGCCGTGTGGCATCCAGTATATAGGATGAAATCTACGGAAATTGAAGACAAGGATTCAAGATTATATTCATAATATTAATATTGGTTTTGAAAAACAAAGGGGGGCATTTACCGAAGCTATTATGCCACCATTGTGGCTTAAAAAAGTACAAAATTATAATTTACAGCTTTTTGAGCTTTTCACTTCTTTTCTAAAGCGGCAAAAAAATGGACAGGGTTTAGCAGGAGAGGTGGGGCTTTCCATGGCCTGCCACATTTACTATAACTTGACTTTGTTTTTAGCTTCTGGTGCACGGAGGGGCAGAGATGCACATAATTTATTAAAAAGCATCTGCCTCTTAATACATTAGGTGCCTCTTACTCCAGCTCAAGGGGGATCAAGACTGGAATTTTTGAGCACCAATCTTGATAAATGTCCCCCATAGTATTTCTTTGAATAAAAAGAAAATTGCATGACTGTACCACAAAAGATCTGAAGTTCCAAGGTCGGGTATATCAATCAGAAGAAGGTACAGTGGATATACTGGATGAGTACCAGCCTTAACATTGATTTTGATTTGAAACCTTGTTTAGTATAATATTTAGGGGGGCTGGGCTCAAACTTTCTTTCTGTTCTTTTTTCCAATTTCTTTATACTATGGGAAGAGCCTCTATTACTTAGGGAATCCTGAATTTTTCATGATATTATAACTTATTACAAGGTAATGTGGTAGGTGGGGACTAACCATGTGACTTGTGATGTAAGGATTAGGATTGGGAATTCGTTTTTGATTGGAGTCTTGGTAAGGTGATTTTAAATAATGTAGCAAACATTTTTTTTTTAACTCTGTATGTTAATAAATCATAAATGGTAAAAGATTTTTATAATTAAAGGTGCATTAAACTGCCCAATCATATGAACGCTTGTTCCCGATAATCTACCCCCGTACAGGTGCTACATTTAACTCGATGAACAACCAAAATGCTCATTCATTGGGTGGAACAATCTTTCATGCGGACATCTAAATTATCTGGGCACTGAACACAATGAATCTGTATGGGAATGAGCGATAGCAGTAACCATCACTCATCCCCATACAGTGCAAGGGATCGCATGTAAATGCAGTGCTTCACCTCCACTGACGAGCAGGCAGCTGTTGGGAAGTAATGCTTCTTTCCAATCACCTGCCCCATCAGGCCATGTAACCCCACAATGTTTAACTGGGGTGCCCACCAGTAAAATACATTCTGGTGGTCCACTTTGTAGCTACATGCAAATATTACCTACCCCCCCCCCCCCCCTTCAGTCACAAAAACTGTGGCAAACACATTTTTTCAGTAGTAGCCTGATGCCTAGCCTGTGCCTCAGACTGTTCTGTCCTGTAGCCCTCATCAGTATCCTGTTGACTGGCTTTTGCCGTGAATACATGGTCACACAACAGCAGGCAGCAGCAAGGGATTGCAACTGATGACTGATTATAGGAGCCTCTTATTGACTTTGAGAAGGTGGTTCTCCGGGGGAAGGATGGCTGGCCTGCCTCTGTGCCTAGAAGTCAACTCAGCCACCCAATGGCTCTATACTAATAGAGCAGCTTGTTAAATAATCTACCCAGTTCTTATATGGATTCTGTATGCTACCCAATTGTATGTAGTATAGTCTACTGTGCCATGTGACATTTGTGCAGGGCATAGGGAACTGGGGGCCCACCCTTACTCAGGGGTCCACCGGGGGATTCACCTCTTCCCCTGTGGGCCAGTCCAAGTCTGTAAACCCGTCTTAAGTGAGATGTTATGTATTGGATATATTTTAATAACTGTATTGTTTTTTCCCTCTCCCTCTCGTAAGTAACAGAAAGGGGAAGGGTGGGTAAATTGGTGGACTTTAGACTGTTGAAATATGCCTGAATAAAATGGAAGTGAAACCTGGGTTGGTTCAGCTCTATCAAGGAGCAGCTGATTTTTTTTTTATTGACAGGCACTTTCACATTTGAATTCTTTTAGTACAATAAATCTTGCAGAGTTGGAATACTTCACTATTGGATGTCACCATTTGTTCCTTTTTCTGAAAGAGATTGAGGAGGAGATTGAGGAAGGGATGATGTTGCCTTTAACAACCAATAGTGGTAACTAACTACATTCAAAATGTGGATTTCAGGAAGCCGATTGGAGACATCTGAGTAATCTGCAGTGTTACCATTCATCATCTAAAATTCCACCTTTTGTTTTAGTGAGCAGAGCAAATACATCGAACTTCTGCAAGCGATGTGAACAGGACCTACTTCATGTGGAATTTGCAGTGCTCGTGTATAAGAGACCTTTGTGTTGGTGTTCCTCAAGCTCTGTCCTGGACCCCTACTCTTCTTCTGGGACAGCTTATAGAGTCTCATGGTGTTCATTATCACCTCTATGCCCAGATGTCACTTCCCTGTTATCAAGAAACCCAGCTTGTCTTTCAGCTATACATTATTCCTTCTCTCTCAACATTTTTACATGCAGCGATCTCTTTACTATATGAGGACAAGGGATTGCTATTGTGATCCCTCGTCCTCATACAGAATCATGGTTTCTGAGCATTAAATCGCTGTTTACACAGCACGATCTGTTCCCAGAAGCCATGATCGGTGATGCCTGCATAAACAACAGGATCACACGATGAACAAGCGCTTTGCTCCCGGTAATCTGCCCAATTCTCGGGCCATGTAAATGCACCTTAACATTTTATTCTGACCTGTCCTTGAAGCAACACTTCCAAGCCACCTCCTGCTTCCTCCAACTTTAGAACTTTTCTCAAATCTATTCCTTCCTCAACAGTAAGTCAACTAAAATGCTAGTGCATGCCCTTATCACCTCTTGCCTGGACTACTGCAACATCTTTCTCTGTGGCCTCCCATCTAACATTCTTGCTCCCCTTCAATCCATTCAAAATTCTGCTACCCGGTTAATTCACCTCTCTCCTCATTTGTCCTCCACCTCTCCCCATTGTCTTCATGTCTTCCCACTGCTAAGTGAATTTAGATCAAAATACTAACAATAACACAAAAGGCCATCTGCAATCTTTCACCTCCTTAAATTTCTGACCTAAACTGCCAATACATCCCCACACAAAGTCTCAGTGTCATCTATTTACATACCTCTCTGGGCCCACACTTGCCTGTAATTGGTCTTCTTAGCCTCACTAGTGTGTATTACTATTGTTTGGATCCCTGTTATTCTGACTTTTGAATTGTCCATGACCTTAATCCTGGCTGTCTTTATAACTCTGACATTATCTCCTGGCACTGACCCTGCCTGGTATTTGACTCTGTGTTTGTATCCTGTGTTGGTTCTGACATATTTCTGTGGTTTGGACCTGGCCTGATTTTGACTTAGCTTTTGGGATTCTGATCTGGTCCTGGTTTTGCCTGTTTGGTTCTGAGCACTTTTTGTCTGACTACTCTTTCACCCCACTAGGTTTATCCCTCTTAACTTAGTTAAGTTAGGGACCATTGCCAAGTTGGGGTCCACCATTTAGGGTGGATCGTTCAAGTAGGTAGGGACAATGGTGTGGGTGGAGTACAGGGCTGCACTATTTCCTACCATATGTGACACTCAGATCCTCACAAGACCTCCTTCTTTGTTCTGTTCTTGTCTGCTCCTCATCCAGTCTTCTAGAAGATTTCTCAAGTACATCTCCAATACTCTGGAACTCACTATGCCAGCACAACTGACTTTCCCTCAATATCCAAACCTTCAAAAGCAACCTGAAAACCCACCTCTTCAGAAAAGTCTACAACCTACAATACCCCTGCTGCCACTACACTAAAATATGAGGAGCTTCTACTCTCAACTACTGTCTCCTCCCTCCATCTTATGTAGATTTTAAACCCACACAGGCAGAGACCTCATTGCTTCTGTTCCTGTCTGTTAACAAGTTCATGCTTATTGTGCTTATTTAGTTTTTTTTATTATTATACTAGCAGAAGGACCCGGCTTCACATGGATATATTTCATCTATTTCATTTAATGTTTATGTGTGTTGTTAAAAAGTGTCATCTACAGCAGTGGTCCCCAACCTTTTTTGCACCAAGGACCAGTTTCATGCAAGACAATTTTCCCAGGGACCGGGTGGGGGTGGGGTGGGAAGGGGATGGGGGTTCTGGGGTGGGGCTTAGGGGGTGGGGGGCTGACTAATTCACGCGCATAACAAAACACAAGGTGCATATTAAAATATATAACACTATATAACGACTATATAAACTGACTATGGTCTCTGCTGCACTGGTCTCTGCTGCACTGTACCGTATTTTTCACTATATAAGATGCACCTAGGTTTTAATGGAGAACAATAAGAAAAAAATATTTTTCATTACACCTCAGGTCAGACGAGCAATCAGACCCCAATGTTAATCAGACCTCAGATCAGACCCCCAATGGCTCAGATCAACCCCCAAACCTTTAGCCATCTATCAGCCCCCCATGTCAGCCATAAGCCCCCCATGTCAGCCATAATCCCCCCATGTCAGCCATAATCCCCCCATGTCAGCCATAATCCCCCCCAATGTCAGTCATAAGCCCCCCAATGTCAGCCATATGTCAGCCATATGTCAGCCCCTCATGTCAGCCATATGTCAGCCCCTCATGTCAGCCATATGTAAGCCCCTCATGTCAGCCATATGTCAGCCCCTCATGTCAGCCATATGTCAGCCCCTCATGCCAGCCATATGTCAGCCCCTCATGTCAGCCATTTGTCAGCCCCTCATGTCAGCCATTTGTCAGCCCCTCATGTCAGCCATATGTCAGCCCCTCATGTCTGCCCCTTATGTCTGCCCCTCATGTCAGCCATATGTCCCCCAGGTCAGCCATCAGCCCCCAGTGCAAATAAAATAAAATAAAAACACTTACCTCTCTTGCTCCTGGTCACCATCGCGATCCTCTTCATTCTGCTGTCGGCTGGCTGTGTATAGCGGCGCACAGTGTGAGGTCACAGAGCGACCTCACGCTATGCGCAGCCCTGCACGTCCGATAGCCGAGCCGTGGACCAGGAAGCGGTGAGTACAGATCCTTCACCGCTTCCTGGTCCTTCTGTACTAATGAAGCGCTTCCATAATGGAGGAGCTTCATTAGTATAGAGTTAAAGACTGCCCTTAACAGAGTTAAAGACTACTCTGCCCCCTTAACAGTAGAGATGGCCTTGCGGTTCGCCTGGCGGTCCGTTTCGCGGCGAACTTTGTGTGTTCGCGATTCGCTGAACATGCGAACATATGGAGATATTCGCGCCCGCCATATTCTTTTACATTGTGAAGAACTTTGACCCATGACACATCCATCAGGTGGTACAGGACAGCCAATTGAGATGTTTCAGCACATGGACATACCCCCTAAACCTGTTCTGGCCGCCATTTTACATTCAATGTTTTGCCAGTGTAGGGAGAGGTTGCTGTGTGGAGCAGGGACAGGCTGTTAGGGACACCAAACGCTAGCTAATAGGGCCACATAAGTCCTTTTAAGGACTGGTATAGGTGTGCTATTGATTGGTGTGATACACAGAGGGGTGCGATATACTTATAATATACTTTTATAATGAGTCAAAAACACATAGATCTATATAGTGATCACCTGGAAGTCAGGGGCCTAGGGGCTAGGGGCTTGCTAGGGCCATTTTTATATCGGGTAAGGTTCTGGACTCTTATCGCTCTTATCAGGCGGGTGGTCTGTGGTTAGGCTATCAGGACCAGAATAGCACCCCCATGTAGGGCAATATCAGGGACAGTTCTTTGCCCACCCTGTCCTTCAATACCACATCATCATCTAGCACAGGGATAGATGTTTTTTGCTTTCCCTCCGGGATTCATGGATGTGCACTGGAACTCCCCGGATTGTGGTAGGACATATGGTTTCTTATTTTGTGCCGCTGAGCACTTGTTATTGCCTACCACATCTATGCGTTTTGCTTAACTTTAATAATTTAATTTATTTTCATTTTGAGGGATATCTTTTCCATTCACACGTCCGCAAAATGGGTCCGCAATTTTGCGGAATGGGTGCGGAACCGTTCATTTTCAATGGGGCCGGAATGTGCTGTCCGCATCCACATTTGCGGATCCGCACTTCTGCATCCGTGCTTCCGTTTCCGCAAAAAAATAGAACATGTCCTATTCTTGTCCGCAATTGCAGACAAGATTAGGCATTTTCTATTACAGTGCCGGCGATGTGCGGTCCGCAAATTGCAGAATGCACATTGCCGGTGTCCGTGTTTTGCGGATCCGCAAAACGCTTAAGGACGTGTGAATGGACCCTCATAGTAACATTATTAAAGGTTACGTTTTATCTTTATGTATATTCTAATGGATTGCCTTCCTTGTACAATGTTATAATATACTTTCTATGTTAGAAAGTATATTATAGTGCATTTGTATTGTGCGGCAGTTGTGTGCGGTTCTGCTGCGATACTGCAGGTATATAGAGGGACAAGCGTTATTGGAACAAATAATTTCTACTAGTGTGATATACCAGTCGTCCCCCCCAAAAAACTGATTGAAGCGGGGTGTTATATACAAATATACTTTCTTTATTGTGCATTTGGGTACTGTATAGTGCATTTGCGCATGCGTGTACGCGAAAATTATATTGCCGATATTTCGCATTGAAGAGAATTATGAATGGAGATCTCAAATTTGAATAATACATCTGGTATGTCACTGTCCATGTTGTGGGACTATTTGTGAACTTCTAGTAATTATTTCTTGGCTGCAAATATGAGCTGAAGGTTTTTCAGGTTCGCCTGCCATTAAAATGAATGGGACCCGCCGCGAACTTGCGGTTTGCGAACATTTGATCCGTGCCGGCAGATGTTCGTCCATCACTACTTAACAGTGACCTCCACAGCTCCCCACCCCTTAACACTGACCCCCAACAGTGCCCTGTCCCCTTAAAATGGGACCTCCACAGCAGCCCACCCCCTTAACTTTGACCTTCACAGGGCCCGCCCACTTAACAGTGACCTCTACAGCACCCACCCCTTAACACTGCCCATAGGGTACAGTGCCCTTAAATGACCTCCACCATTCCTGGCCCCCTTAACAGAGACCTCCACAGAGACTGCCCCTTTAATAATGACTGCCACAGTACCCCGCTCCCTTAACAGTGTGCTCCACTGTACCCCGCTGCCTTAACAGTGACCTCACAGTACCCCGCTGCCGCTTTAATAGTGGCCTTCACAGTCCCCTACTCCCTTAACAGTGACCTCCACAGTGACCGCCCCTTTAACAGTGACCTCCACAGCGGCCTGCCCCTTAACACTGACATGGAAAAGGATCTAGGAATTTTAATAAACAGCAAACTAAGCTGCAAAAACCAGTGTCAGGCAGCTGCTGCCAAGGCCAACAAGATAATGGGTTGCATCAGAAGGGGCATAGATTCCCGTGATAAGAACATAGTCCTACCACTTTACAAATCGCTAGTCAGACCACACATGGAGTACTGTGTACAGTTCTGGGCTCCTGTAAACAAGGCAGACATAGCAGAGCTGGAAAAGGTCCAGAGGAGGGCAACTAAAGTAATAACTGGAATGGGGCAACTACAGTACCCTGAAAGATTATCAAAATTAGGGTTATTCACTTTAGAAAAAAGACGACTGAGGGGAGATCTAATTAATATGTATAAATATATCAAGGGTCAGTACAGAGATCTACCCCATCAGCTATTTATCCCCAGGACTGTGACTGTGACGAGGGGACATCCTCTGCGTCTGGAGGAAAGAAGGTTTGTACACAAACATAGAAAAGGATTCTTTACGGTAAGAGCAGTGAGAATATGGAACTCTCTGCCTGAGGAGGTGGTGATGGTGAGTACAATAAAGGAATTCAAGAGGGCCATGGACGTATTTCTGGAGCTTAATAATATTACAGGCTATAGCTACTAGAGAGGGGTCTTCCTCTGGATCAACTTGCGGGATAACAGGCCGAACTGGATGGACAAATGTCTTTTTTCGGCCTTATGTACTATGTTACTATGTTACTACTATGTTTAACAGTAACATCCACTGCGCCCTCCCCTTTAACCACTTCACATCTGCCCAAAGGATATAAACGTCCTATGGGTGGATGTAGGGGTGGGTGATATGGCCTAAAATCTATATTGCGATATAATTTTAAGCATATGCGATATATATCGCAATATATTGTTTTCTATATTTGGGGGGGCGTGTTTAAACATTTTTTTATTTTTTTATTTAATAACTATTAGCCTCCTTAAGGGCTAGAACCCTTGTAATATTCACCCTAATAGAGCTCTATTAGGGTGAATAGGACTTTACACTCTCCCTGCTGCCCTGTGCTTTGTGCACGCAACAGCAGGGAGCTGAGTCCCCTCCCCTAAACAGTGCCATCCACAGATCCCCCTCCCCTAAACGGTGCCATCCACAGATCCCCCCCCTCCCCTAAACGGTGCCATCCACAGATCCCCCCTCCCCTAAACGGTACCATCCACAGATCCCCCCCCTCCCCTAAACGGTGCCATCCACAGATCCCCCTCCCCTAAACGGTGCCATCCACAGATCCCCCCCCTCCCCTAAACGGTGCCATCCACAGATTCCCCCCCTCCCCTAAACGGTGCCATACACAGATTCCCCCCCTCTCCCCTAAACGGTTTTATCCACAGATTCCCCCCCCTCCCCTAAACGGTGTCATCCACAGATTCCCCCCCCCCCTCCACTAAACGGTGCCATCCACAGATCCCCCCCACCCCGACGCTTACAGGAATACATTTATAAACTAATCAGTAACTTTAACTTTATTAATTGGTGATCTCTTTACTGTATACCTTACTCTGTCTTAGCTCCGGTAACAACAGGCAGTGTGGGCGGGCGGCGCTCACTCACTGACGTCACGCGCCTGCGCCGCCTAGTGGGAGGAGCAGGCGCGTGACGTCAGTGAGTAAGCGCCGCCCGTCCGCACTGCCTGCTGTTACCGAAGCTAAGACAGAGTAAGGTATACAGTAAAGAGATCACCAATTAATAAAGTTACTGATTAGTTTTTAAATGTTCTACTGTGAGCGGCGTGGCCCTGTATATTCTAACCCCCAGGCAAGTGTCCCTGTCACCATTGGAACGCTTGGGGGTTAGAATATACCATCAAATTTGAGTTTTCACGAGCTCACTGAGATCGTGGAAACTCAATGATTTACTGTCAGTCCCTCCCCTCCTCCTCTTTTGTCATTGGTGGTCAGCGGCAGCCGCGCACAGTGGGGAGGGAGGGACAGTCCCCAGGTATCCCTGCCTTCTAGATCGCTGTGTATACAGATCAGGAAGCGCTGTGCGCTTCCTGTCCCGGCCCAGTGGTCATGTGACCGTCGTGGCCGGATGAGTGGAGGAGCTAACGGGTCTTCCATAGACCTTGATCAGCCCTGCACTGAGGTTATACAAGTGCTGTATTCCGCTGTACAGCCTCTTTGGGGGGTGTATTTCTACTGTAACTGGGGTTACTATGTCAGCCCCAGTTACAGGAGAAATCAATAGTGAAGAAAAATAAATAAATGGGAAGTTAAATGTCCCCCAGAGGTCTTGTATGACTTTATGGGGACGCAAGGTGTAAAATAAAAAAAAATTAAAAATTAAGTGGTTAAAATAAAAAAGGTTTCACATGTAAAACAAATAAATAAATCCCCAATTAAGTAATATTATTTTTTTTAAATAGAAAAAAATAAAATAAAATTTTGACATAATTGGTTTTGCCGCATCCGTAACGACTGGCTCTATAAATATATCACATGATCCACCCCGTCTGATAAACACCATAAAAGAATAAAATTAAAACTGTGTAAAGAAAAACTCCAAGTGATCAAAAATGAGTATGCCCCCCAAAATAGTACCAATAAAACCGTCACCTCCTCTCGCTATAAATGAGCCTCTACATAAGAAAATCGCTCAAAAAATAAAAAAACTATAGCTCTCAGAACATGGAGACACTAAAACATCTTTTTTTATAAACTTTTTCCTGCTATGACGTGGAGCTGGATTTTTCTTTTAACTAAGACAATCCGTCAAAAAATAAAAAAAACTATGACTTTGACAATGGAGACACTAAAATGTTTTTTTTTTTTTGCTTCAAAACTGCTATTATTGTGTTGAAGTTAAATAAAATAAAAAAAAAGTAGACATATTAGGTATCACCGCATCCATAACAACTAGCTCTATAAAAATACCACATGACCTAACCCCTCAGGTGAAAAACGTAGAAAAAATACAATAAAAACAGTGCCAAAGAAGCCATTTATTGTCACCTAACATCCCATAAAGTGCAACACCAATCGATCAAAAATGCGTATGCCCCCCAAAATAGTACCAATCAAACCATCACCTCATCCTTCAAAAAATAAAACTCTAAGACAATCTGTCAAAAAATAAAAAAAGCTATGGCTCTTAGACTATGGAGACACTAATACATAATTTTTTGGGATTTCAAAAATGCTATTATTGCATAAAACTTAAATAAATAAGAAAAAGCATACATATTAGGTATTGCCACGTCCGTAACAATCTGCTCTATAAAATAGTCACATGACCTAACCCCTCAGGTGAACTCTGTAAAAATAAATAATTAAAAAACTATGCTAAAACAACCAATTTTTTTGTCACCTTGCCCCATAAAGTGTAATAATGATTGATCAAAAAATCATATGTACCCAAACATGGTACCGATAAAAACGTCAACTCTTCCTGCAAAAAACGAGCCCCAGCATAAGACGATTGGCAGAAAAATAAAAAAAAATATGGCGTTCAAAAAATGGAGACACAAAAACATAATGTTTTTTTCAAAAATTATTTATTATGTAAAACTGAAACAAACAAAGTAGTCATATTTGATATAATTGCATCCGTAACAACCAGCTCTATAAAAATAGTGCATGATCTACCCTGTCAGATAATTGTTGTAAAAAATAAAAACAGTGCCAAAACAGCCATTTTTTAGTTGCCTTGCCTAAAAACCAGTTCAGCAAAATCTGCCTTCCAAAAACCATACAGCGCTCCTTTTCATCTGCGCCCTGCTGTGTGCCCTTACATCAGTTTACGACCACATGTGGGGTGTTTCTGTAAACCGCAGAATCAGGGTAATAAATATAGAGTTTTGTTTGGCTGTTAACTCTCGATGTGTTAAAGAAAAAAATGGATTAGAATGGAAAATCTGCCAAAAAATTTACATTTTGAAATGTCATCTACATTTTCCTTTAATGCTTGTGGAACACCTAAAGGGTTAACAAAGTTTGTAAACATACATAAAGTAGACATATGGGGAATGTTAAGTGATGAATATTTTATGAGGTATAACTTTCTGTTTTAAAAGCAGAGAAATAGAAATTTACATTTTTTTTAATTTTTCTAAATTTTGGGTGAATTTTGGATTATTTTATAAATAAAGGTGAAATATATAGACTCAAATTTACCACTGTCATGAAGTACAATGTGTCACGAGAAAACAATCTCAGAATGGCTTGGATAAGTAAAAGTGTTCCAATGTGACACATGTTAGATTTTCAAAATTAGGCCTGGTCAGGAAGGGGACTTAGGCCTGGTCAGGAAGGGTTTAACAGTGACCTCAACAGCGGCCGCCCCTTTATTAGTGAACGCCACAGTACCCTGTCTCAACAGTGATTTCCACAATAACTCGTCCCCTTAACAGTGACCTCCACAGAGCTCCATTCCCTTAAAATGTGACCTCCACAACATCCCGTCCCCTTAACAGTGACCTCTACAGCACCCCGCCCCTTAACAATGACCTCTATAGCGGACCGTCCCCTTAACTGTGACTTCCACCATTCCCTGTCCCCTTAACAGTGACCTCCACAGCATCCTGTCCCCTTAACAGTGACCTCCACAGTGGCTGCCCCTTTATTATTGACCTCCACAGTACCCCATCTCCTTAACAGTGATTTCCACAATACCCCTTCCCCTTAACAGTGGCCTCTACAGTAATCTGTCCATTAACACTGACCACCATAGTGGACCGTCCCCTTAACTGTGACCTCCACAGCAGCCTGCCCTTAGGGTGTCCAGAGGTCCGGTTTTAGGTGGGACAGTCCGTCTTTCAGACTCCCTGTCCTCCGTCCGGTGCAGGTCCTGGACGGACACAGGGATGTCCTTATGAACAGCACTGTGCTGCCTGAGCGTGATGTGCAGGGAGAAAGTCACCCTCCTTCCCACCCCTGCAGCTGAATTTGATTTTTACCTTCATTTTTTCAATCCCCATCGGCTGTGGAGTGGGACGGTGTGTGGCCTAACCGGGGGTTGTGACTTAGCAGGACCTGGGGGCAGGGGTTTTAAGTCCATCTTTTGAGGGTGGCCTGAATGGTCACCCTACCTGCCCCCTTAACTGTGACCTCCACAGCACTCCGCTCCCTTAACAGTGTCATCCACAGCGCCCTGCCCCTTTTAAAGCTGACCTACAGCAGTGGAAAAAAACTGTGTGTATTTGGAAACTAAGGGCCTGCGAGCTTCTATTGGCTGATAAGAGTCACGTGCCTGTGTGTATGGCATTTGTGATATGAGGAGAAAGACCTGCAGGCTTCTATTGACTAATGTAGTTCATGTGAAGTGCCATGTGTGTTTGGATTTTTTGGAAATATTTCAGGAACGGTACATACTAGAAGCTGAGACCCAGTCTAAAACCTTCCCGGACACCTGATGTACCTGTGTGCCATATTTTCGTGATTGTAAATGCGACGGTTCGGATTCCTTTAGCGGACATACACACATACACTCAGCTTTATATATTAGATATTATACCCCCTTTTAGATGTACAGTGTCCTGGAATTAATGACATTTAAAAACAAATAATAACTCCTTGTTAGGCCTCATGCACACGACCGTTGTGTGCATCCACGTCCGTTCCGTCATTTTTCACAGTTTAGAGGAGGTCCCATTCATTTCTATGGAGCTGTGAAAAAAACTGATAGTCCTCCGTTTTTTCTCCGTGTCAGTGATCCGTGATTCCAGTCCTTCAAAAAAATATAACCTGTTCTATTCTTTTCAGTGGAAAACGATGGACGGACCCATTCAAGTCAACGGGTCCGTCAAAAAAAACGGATGCACAACTGGTATGTCATCCGTGTCCGCGTCCGTTTTTTTCTACAAGACCTTGGTGCAATAAAATTACACTTTTCATTAGACACAAGGAAACACAACTGAAGCAAAATCGGACACGGACCACTAAAGCCAAATCACTGACAGTGAAAAAACACTGTCGTGTGCATGAGACCTTATAATGTATAGCAGAGGGCACATTATTTCATATTTTCGGAAAAGTATGACTGACACCTGTACATCTAGTTCAACCCATTATTGCTTATTATGGAAACATTTTTTAATTGTTTAGTCATTCAGTTTTTCTTGTGACTTTTTCCAACATTATTTTGTCAATTAAACATATAGACAAGGCAGTTAATTATGTAGTAATAAACATCATCTACTATTCCAAAGCCTTGTTAAATATCTGTATGCGAATGTTAAAAATGGAATTCGAGGAAATAAACAATGTGCTTGAACTATTGCTCTTGAGTGTCTGTGCTCCTTAATTATTTTGGGTGAGGGAATATTGGAAGTGCTCAATTTAACAGGCAAGTCCCTACATTCTTTAAGATAGAGCAATTGGAATTCCTTCAGACTTTCAATAGGTAATTGCAAAAGACTGGAATTTGACATTGAAGACGATGAACTAGAGAAAGTACTTTATGGTCACAAAGAGTAAATTAGTTGGGGATACAAACAATCACAACCTCAACTGAGGATACAATGTAGATAGTGGGTGGTAATAGAGACTGCAGAGCATTGCTAGTTTAGTATAATAAGGTAAACCTGTAATTCAACTGGTGCCATGGCTATTTTCTTATCAGTGGACCAAATTATGGTAGCATCAAATGGTTTGTTACTATCTCCTTAGTTGAAGTAGACTACTACTCCTTTTACCCTAAGGGATATTTTTGCAACTCGGTTTTCTTTCATCTCCTTGCTCACTAATTTATGATTGGTGTTTTTAAAAACCATGACTGACGATTTGATGGACATTTCCATCTTCTGAAGTGGCTTGCCAGGAGTCTCATAATTGTTTAATGATGGCTTTCATGAGAGCCATATACTAGGTAGGCATGTTTAATGTATATGCAAATGTCTCTACTGGTAATAACTACCATTTTCCTTTTGAACTTTTCTAATTTCCCAGTTCAGGTTGTCTAAGGGTGGTTTTACACTGCCCAATGTAAGAACATCCATCAGCGCTTGTTTTCAGTGGCCTGATTACACAGGCAGATGAAAAATGAATGCCGGAGAAACAATTGGTACCATAGTCATTCCTCCCACTTTCTTTTCTATTCATTATGGGCAGTGCATCCCTGATTACACAGGAAGATGTGCCGCCAATAATCGGTTGAGGGGCATCCCGATGAAAGATGCCCCTCAATCACAAACAAGTGTTTGCTCGTTGAACGAGTGTTCCTATGAACACTTATGGCTGATATTGGCCTGATTATTGGGCGATCTAAGAGGGGCTTAGCACTCTATTACAATTGATCTCACCGCTGTGCAAAAAAAATCTTTTTAAGGTGATTCAGCATGCAGTGCTAAATACTAACTAAGTGCTGCAGCCCCTTCACTCTCAGGATTGTGGGGCTCCTAGAGTTTGCACCACCCAACAATCAAAACGTGATTCTAGAGATATGCCATTATTTTATAGGATGGGAATAACCCTTTAATTCTAGTTCTGTAAGCAGGCTTTTCTGATTCTAGCCTGTCTGCTTCAGCTAAAGCTGTCACCAATGTAGTAAACCTGAAAAACTGCCACTTGCAAGTAGGAAAACACATTCCTTGTGGTAGATCTTAGGACTGGTAACTCATTTAGCCAGCTTTTCTTTAGAGCACTTAAAGGGGTTCTTTCTCTGTGCAAGCGGGCATGCAAGGTTAAAGCATCTCAGCTCGTTTTCAAGTGAATGGGAGCTGAGCAGCAATAACATGGCACTGCCTCTACACTTTGAGCATAGCTGTGCTTCCAGCTGGGTTCTCAGTGGTTGTTCTGCAGGGATTACTGGAAATGGCTGCAGGTAACAGCTGATCGGTGTGGGGGGGGGGGGGGGGGGTCGGGGGGCATGTGTCAGACCTCCATCAATCTGATGTTTAAACACCTTTAATCCTCAATTCTATTTGCCTAACTAGAACTGACTGGGCCTCACAGGAAATGTTTTAAAGACTTCCCCACACACATCTCGGCCCCCTTAATGCAGACCTCAGACAGGACCAAAAAAATAATACTCACCTCTCTTCTCCTCCTGCAGTCGCCTATGCTCTTCATGTAGCACTCCATCTAGGCACGCACTACACTGTGATTTGACTACACCCTGTCCTGAAGCTGTGCGTTGCCAGGACTCAGTGTAGTTTTGGCGCTCGGAGAAGAAGAACAGGGATTAATACAAGTGCAAGGACTAGGAGCACCATACTCACCACTCCCTGGAACCTGAAAATAAATCTAATTGTCCTCCTGCCGGCCCCTTCCTGAGTTCGGGCCCAGTAGCAGCCACTTCCCTTGCTTCCTGCCCCTGCTCAAAAAATCTCAAGTGTAAAAGCTATTTGGCGGTGCCACATCTACTCACGGTTCTGGCAAACAATGTACTTTGTTTACATTTCCCTCATTAATGTTACAGTAAAAAAAAATTACATGCCATTTCTTACAAGCCAAAAAACACGAAGGAAAAGACACATATGCACATAAAACTCCAATGGTAAGGCATAAGGTGGGTTGAAATAACCATAACATGTCCTAAAGAACACATGGTTTACAGGTCTTTGCTATGAATGATACTTTTAAATATCCTATTCACAACTACAATTGTAATCTTATATATCTTGCTGGTACCAGAGTGACAAACATAGTGCAACTGTCACTAACAATGCAATACAGAAACTAAAATTAGAGAAAGAAACAATATATTGTGTCATAAGGTCAAATTTTAAATTAGGTTCATGTGGTTAGGTTACCCTACCATTCTATTAAGGGCTAGGTCTTGACAGCTTTGTATTACTGACACAGAACATCCTGAATAAGAATGTTGAAATATCTAAAGACTTAAATTATACAAGAGGAAAATCAATATGTGGTGCCAAACGAGAATTAGTGAGATTATGCAATCAATATTTTCAATGAGTGAGGCCTCATGCACACGACAGTATTTTTTAGCGTCCCGCAAAATGTGGTTCTGTTGTTCCGTGGCCGTTTTTGCTTCCGTTGCGCTTCCGTGTGTCCGTGTTACCGTTTTTTTGCGGCCCGTCAGAAATCCTGGAATGGTGAAAAAAATGGCATTTTAATATCTCCACCCAGGATACTGGTATAAATCAGGGGCACCTGAGTATGCATTTGTGGCCATTTTCTGTAGTCTTTCCAGAGTACAGAGGTTATTTTGGCTGCTTCTCTTTGCTGTATCACCATGTCTGATTCAGAGGAAGAGGTCTTACTGCATTGGCTCGTTTCTCGGCAATGGGGTCCGCGCCCTCCTTTGTTGAATGATGAACCGACTAGAAGGCGACGTTTTTGGGTCCATCCGATTGTTTCCCAACGCTACCGGAAAGGACACTTCCATACCCTCTACCAAGATCTGCGGCTGCATCCAGAGAAGTTCTTTGCCTTCTGTCGGATGTCAGTGGGTACATTTGATTGCTTGCTGTCATCTCTACGTACTGTCCTTACCTTTATGGACACCAATATGAGGTAAGGCTCATTGTCACGTTGAGGTAAGCAGTATAGTACTTGTAAAGTTGCACCAGTAATGTGCAGTGCTTGTGTCAGGGGGAACATGTGCTAGAAAATGGCTGCTGTGAGACATGTGCTACTGTTTCCTGAAGTCACCTTTTTTAATCCTATTTTTATTGGGGGGTGTATTTTTTTATTTAACTTCTTGCAAACCTGCCACATATGATTCTTTTGTTTTGGGTTTGGTTTATTTTAGCAGCTTTAAAACGTGTGTTCATCTAAAGGGCTCCAGACACTCCATGATTCCTCGCCATTCGCCTGTAGTTTGGTTAAGGCTACTTTCACACTTGCGCTTGATCGGATCCGTTCTGAACGGATCCGATCATATTAATGCAGACGGAGGCTCCGTTCAGTACGGATCCGTCTGCATTAATAACTTTAAAAAATTTCGCAAGTGCGCAAGTAGCCTGCGCGGATCCGTTCAGACTTTCAATGTAAAGTCAATGGGGGACGGATCCGCTTGAAGATTGAGCCATATGGTGACATCTTCAAGCGGATCCGTTCCCATTGACTTACATTGTAAGTCTGAACGGATCCGCACGCCTCCGCACGGCCAGGCGGACACCCGAACGCTGCAAGCAGCGTTCAGCTGTCCGCCTGTCCGTGCGGAGGCGAGCGGAGCGGAGGCTGAACGCCGCCAGACTGATGCAGTCTGAGCGGATCCGCATCCATTCAGACTGCATCAGGGCTGGACGGAGGCGTTCGGGTCCGCTCGTGAGCTCCTTCAAACGGAGCTCACGAGCGGACCGACGAACGCTAGTGTGAAAGTAGCCTAAAATTGTGTTTTTAGTCAGTCACTCAGCCATGTTACTGCAGGCTGTTACATGCTTTTTTTGGCTTCTAGACAATTTTCACCAAATACAGGTGTATGCGTTTGTGTTTAGGAGTGTGTGAACGAATTGGGTCACTCTGTCAGGTTCGCTAGCAGCGTGTACCACCCTATTAGAAGTCTATATCCCAGTCTGTTCACTTTTTTAGGGGATTGTGCTGCTGCCAACCCCTCAGATTTCCTTGTAACGTTCACATAATGCCTATTGCTCGCAGATTTCTAACCTTGCACATAACTATCTGCATATTCCAAAGGGAAGAAACACTGTTTTTGTTAAAATTGTTAAATTAGTGTTAGTACTGGCCCACCCCAAATGATGCTTTGGTATGGTTTGTATTCCCCATTGCCAACATAATTTTGTTTAAGCAACCATGGACATGGTGCAGTGATGGCAAGCCGTTTTCAGACAGAGTTGCGACTGGTCATCCATCATTTGTCTTGTTTACTGCCCAAAGCACACCAGACAATTTTGCAGGAATACTGTAGTACAATATAGTTGTGCCTTTTGGTTTTTAACCATTTGCTAGACAATGCATGAATTAATTCCATGCTGCCTGTCGCTTGAATTGTGTGCTTTCGGCAGATCAATGCTCTGTAAAGTCTAGGGTGTATATTTGTTAACCCTCGAATTTACAATGGGTGTGGGCGCACACAGAGAGGCCCTTCCCATAGGTTACGCTCCACTAGACATAGTGTGGTTAAAAATCATGTAGTGTATAGAACATTGTTAAGGAATCCAGACTCTGTTGTTCCGTTACTTTTTTTTTTTTTTTCTCTCAACAGATTCCTTGCCACTGGGAACTCTTTTGCATCCCTGCATTTCGAGTTTCTATTAGGAACCTCCACGATCTCGAGAATTGTTCGACACACTTGCCATGTCATCTGGCAGCAACTCCGAGAGACGGTGATGCCGCAGCCCAAGGTGGACGATTGGCTTCGGATCGCTGAGGGCTTTCAAAATTCTGCTCAGTTCCCAAACTGCATTGGGGCAATGGATGGCAAGTCCAGTAGACTTCCCGGATATGCAGGTCCGCTGGCTCCATTTGTCATTGTGGCGGATGAAGGGTTCGCATTGACTCCACATGTTATGCGTCCCTTTCCAAAGCGTGGTTTGGATGTCAGGAGGCGTATCTTCAACTACCGGTTGACTCGTGCCCGTCGGTATGTGGAGTGCGCTTTCGGGATACTCTCTAGCAAGTGGAGGGTGTTTTTGTCATCCATACAGATGGATCCAGAGAATCCTACCCTGGTGATTAAAGCTTGTGTTGTTCTGCACAACTTCACCAGGATTCACGAGGCTTCCTCTTCTGTAGACTTGGAAGATCTTCCAACGTCTTCAGATTTGGGCTTGGAAAGGACCCGGCATAGACGACCAGGGACTGCAGGCATTGCAGTTCGTGAACTCTTTGCAGACTACTTTCACAGCCAAGAGGGTTCCTTGCCATGGCAGAGGGACGCTATTCGTGGCAGTTTTTGAAATCTTCTGGGCTCGTTAGTTTTTTGTTCTTTTCTAGATAGATTACTTGAATTTATTGTATTAGTGGAGTGTAGGGACTCGCAAGGTAATGAGGACCCTTGACGTGGGCTTGCGTGCTGAGATTTTGTGGACATCGCATATTTTATTCTATCTACACATTATTTTATATGATGCTTTGGTCTAAATTTAGTTAGACTATTTCATCTTTATACTTCGAGTCTTTTGTCCATAACATTTTCTAATACCTCATCTTGAAAGTAATGAAATTTAAAGGTGCGGTGCATCTTAATAAAGTTTTTCATTTGGAGATACTGTGCATGTGCTTTTTGGCATTTAAAAGACAAAATGAGAAGGTCAATGGTTTGTGTAATGTTTAAAATAAAAAGCAGACACATTTTGGGTGCACAAAATAATTTTTTCTGAAACTATTCAGCACCAAAACAGGTAAGGTACGACATTGTTTTCAAAAAAACACAACAATCAAATTTTACACTAAAAAACCAACACCAAATAAAAAAATTACAACTCAAACAGGTCCTGAGTAAAAGACCCTGCAGGAAAGGAGGACCGTGGCCTTCCCTGAGCCTGCTGTGGTGGGACAGTGGGCAAACTGCCCTGGTAAATGCCCTGTGCTGCCCCTTGCATATGGCCATGGGGTGGCCCGTACTGGGGGTGTGGTGCAAAAGAAGGCGCCTGCGTCGGTTGCCTTTCAACTGCAAATTGTCCGGGCATTTGGGGTTGCCCCTCACTTTCCAGATCCTTCTTCCAGGTATTTAATCTACTCAGAATGTCCCCATGATTTGGGATTGCAAACAGCTTCAAGACTACTGCAATTGAAGCCACGCACTCATTGTACTCTGTTTCCGGCACTTTCTTCATCAGGGGCCCTAATCCCCGGAGCATTTTCTCCTCCACTCCGTCACTCCGCCTCTGTGCCAGAAAATCAATGACGCGTGCGTCAATAACCTCCCGACTCTCTGGCACAGAGGTGGAGGGAGGGACTTGGCGGCGGCATCTTGGCTGCGGCTGCCTGACACGGGGTGGACTGGAGAGTGGTTGTTGTTGCTGGCCCTGTGAAGAATCCTCCGGGTCCTCTGCCAGCGTTGGTTCGGGACTTCTTTCAGGTGAAAAAACAGCGGGAGTTTCACTCCCATCCGAAGCAGACTCCTCAGAGGGTTCCAGACTGTCCACAGTACTGTTTTTCAAAGACATGTAAAAACTCAATTAGATATCTTTTAAGAAACTTTACAGAAAATGAACAGTGATATTAGGTGTTATCAGCCGTATACATACACTATATATATATGGAGTGGCTCCATACAACATAATGAAAGAGAATACGCAATAAACACATGCATCTATGTGAACAGTGCAATTCCTAATGTATTTCCAATATATAGGGCAAGATGGGTCACAACTGGTAAAGCGCTAATGGTAATGTAATGGTAAACCATGGTTTGCTGGTTGAAGCAGTCCAGCGAAAGAAGAGGAATACTCATTCCAGGCACAAAACCTGTGCGGATATTGACGCCATCTCACCAGTATGTGGCCTGCTTCAACCATACCAACATACAAGACGTAGGGTCTAACTGGTTGAACTTCTTTTACGGCTAACTAATAACATGTACTGGGCCACAATTGTGCATGATGAGAGCAGTCATTCAGATACGGCTGGTCAAGCCTCGAAGGAACATCATTTTAAACCATTATCATAGGATTTTGGTTTTTTTTCATTGTACACGAACAAACCAAGGAATCAATGTTGGTCCTGGTGCCATACATTGAAAGCAATGTAAATGACGTGGGCAATACGAAAAGGGTATCAAATTCCGACATGTCATTAAAAAAAAGGTATCTATATGGGAACTATAAAAGCACCCGCTAATGTCAAAAAACTGATATACTAATCAGGACTCGCATCAAAACGGGAGACATGCACATTTTGAGGTATAAATGACCTATCCCTATGAAAAGTTCCAAAGATTATCGTGGTGTAAGACCAACAGGAGCCAAACACGCAGAACATCTGTATGATGAGATAATGCGTGCAGAGTGCACTTGGCTTGTCGTTTGTGAAATCCTTTCAATATTAAAAACATCTATGTTCTGGGACCTGCCCAAAATTGCTGCAGCAGGAACCAAACAGAGAGGGGGTGCTATATGCGCACTACACGTGTCGTCTCATCATACAGCTCAGCAGCGGGATTGACTGGTGTGACTCTTCCACATAAAGTGATGAACACAACCAACCCCAGGCATGTGCAAACTGATGCCCACCATCTGATGCACAACGTCAACTCCAAGCAGGACTGGTTAACTTACAGCTATGAAGGCATGCTTGGCGTGTGCCTTCTAAAAATGTGGGATTGTGACATTTTGTACATGGCAGGCCCCCAGAAAGTATATGCCTTCCAAAGTACAACACAAATGAACCCATTACTTTCGTGTACACATTAGGTGAGGCATACACAATTGAAAGATTAAGCACAATGAGAAATGGAACAACAAATCATAATTTACTTACGGCCTCAAGTCCATAACGGGTTTGAGAAACTGCAACTGGGCAGTGTAGATATATGGTCTTTTCCGGGAGGTACCCTCTCCACTACGGCCCTTGCTGGAGACCTCGCGCCGAAATTGGTCCCGGCAACTGGCCCAGCGAGTTTTGGTTTGTTTCACTGTTCATAATGAACAAAAAATAAAAAACAAATTAAAAGGATCCAAACAAACCAGCATAAAATGTCATTTTACAAAAAAGGGAGCAAATAGGGAATAACAAGGTACCAACAAAAAAGGACAGAATAAACAGCACATGGTACAGTCCAGCAGGTGTCTGGATACTAATGCAGACGAACAAGATGGAGGAGACTAGTCGTGTAAGCCTTGTGGCCCTAACTTAAAAAAAAAAAAGTGTCGGTCACAACTCTAAGATGCTCAAATACAAGGACATGTGTCTGGGACAAAAAGGGCACAAACATGTGATTATAAACATGAGAACTGTATGCTGGAGCAAAGGGAGGGACAGCCATTTACACATTGAAATGGTGTTGTATGGTATGTAATAAACGTCACTTTAACAAACCATGTGCAGCCGTTTATGGAAAATGAAGCTGAACCGCACAGAAAACACTATAGGGAACTCAGGGTTAAAAACAAAATCTGGTTGCCATCCAGAGGGCACGCACAGCACAACTACATTGCTCTCACTTACCTAAGTCAGCACGGCCTCTGCTATCTGCTTTGGCCCAATCGTTTCTGCGGAGGCTACGGGCCACCTGCTCCCACGCAGCATCTTTT
Source organism: Bufo gargarizans (assembly GCF_014858855.1). Taxonomy (NCBI): domain Eukaryota; kingdom Metazoa; phylum Chordata; class Amphibia; order Anura; family Bufonidae; genus Bufo; species Bufo gargarizans. Next base: position 327,108,355 of record NC_058084.1, read on the forward strand.
CTGGTACGATCCATATACAGATTGGTGCGGGTATCCCAAATCTCAGGCCTCTCCTGGACCAGGGTGATTAATTTCTCAACATTCCACCTAGGCATTTTGTCTGGGAAATTAATGGCTGCCTCACCACACACAGAAGCTTCCAGACACAGGTGGCTAGAAATTAGCATAACCTGTGACCCTAAACTTCCTGTACATATATATTTTTTTAATTTATTGCCACAACTTTTGCCAGAGTGCCCATGGCAAATGAAATAAATAAAACGGGCGCGGACGCGGGTGTCAAACAGGTGTGCAAACGCGTTTTTAACGGCCCCATTGACTTGAATGGGGCCGCGATCCGTTAGCCGTGAAAAATATAGGACAGGTTATATTTTTTTCACGGCCTGGAATCACGGGTCACGGGCGCGGTGTAAAAACGGTGCACAAGCCGAGTTTTCAACGGACCCAGAAAAAAAGTCTAACGGCACAACGGCCACGGGTGCACACAACGGTCGTGTGCATGAGGCCTTAGACTTATGATTAGTATATATTTGGATTGTTAAGGGCTCTTTCACACCTGCGTTCTTGTCTTCCGGCATAGAGTTCCGTCGTCGGGGCTCTATGCCGGAAGAATCCTGATCAGGAATATCCCCATGCATTCTGAATGGAGTGAAATCCGTTCAGGATGCATCAGGATGTCTTCAGTTCCGGAACGGAACGTTTTTTGGCCGGAGAAAATACCGCAGCATGCTGTGCTTTTTGCTCCGGCCAAAAATCCTGAAGACTTGCCGCAAGGCCGGATCCGGAATGAATGCCCATTGAAAGGCATTGATCCGGATCCGGCCTTAAGCTAAACGTCGTTTCGGCGCATTGCCGGATCCGACGTTTAGCTTTTTTAGAGTGGTTACCATGGTTGCCGGGACGCTAAAGTCCTGGCAGCCATGGTAAAGTGTAGCGGGGAGCGGGGAAGCAGCATACTTACCGTCCGTGCGGCTCCCGGGGCGCTCCAGAGTGATGTCAGGGCGCCCCAAGCGCATGGATCACGTGATTGCATGGCACGTCATCCATGCGCATGGGGCACTCTGACGTCACTCTGGAGCGCCCCGGGAGCCGCGCGGACTGTAAGTATACCGCTCCCCCGCTCCCCGCTCCTACTATGGCAACCAGGACTTTAATAGCGTCCTGGCTGCCATAGTAACACTGAAAGCATTTTGAAGACGGATCCGTCTTCAAATGCTTTCAGTACACTTGCGTTTTTCCGGATCCGGCGTGTAATTCCGTCAAGTGGCGTACACGCCGGATCCGCACAACGCAAGTGTGAAAGAGGCCTAATTGTGAAGCTGTGATTTTGTTTTAGAAAGTGTTTGTCTGTTGTATAAAGCATTCTGAAGGGAAGATGTAACACAATGCACCCCAAAGCTTTATGCTATCAAACTTTTCCAACACCTTTCAGACCACCTTGGGGCTAGTATAGTTTTTGACCACAAGATGTGCCAAGACTGCGACCAAATAAGATGCCATGTAAGATTTGATAAAAAGAAGGGAGAAAAGTTGACTTGTAGATGTTAGAATGGCAGATTATGGCCGCCACAGTCCTATGCTCACAAGTACCAGCTTTCTGTGTGTGAATTACAGCTTGTATTCAATGTACCTCAGTCTTCTGCACTGCTAGAGTTAATCTTCTTTCTGGGAGATGCTGCATGGCCAACTACAAATCAACTGCAACTGTGCTGCTGACCTCACTTCCTTGACTCTGCAATGATCTTGGTAGGTTTCTCTCTAGCTAGCTAACTAGAGCCTGCACAATTATCCATTTGTCTGCCTGATTCCTGACCTGTGCCTGTTCACCATATTGTTTCTGTGTCCCATGGGTCAACAGCCAAGCATCCTGGGCCTATTCAAAGAGATAACAGCCCGGTGGCTCCCCTGTGGCAAAGTCCAGATCCCTGTATAAGGGGTTAAAGGCGAATACCAAGAGACCACCAGGATAATGCCCATAGGTCTCGCCCAAAGTCAAACCATTTAGTTAGCACAGTGGTTCCACAACCATTGCCCGTTACAGCAGACAATCATGCCTAGCATGTCATAAATAGGTACAAGTTGTGGTGCATTAACTTTATATATTTGGGCAATGAGCATTCTTACAAATTCTGGTGGAAATAAGATTCTAGGTGCATATATCTGATCCAGTGTATTTGTTGCCACAGTGGATGTGAAACCACTATGTCAACCAACAGATTTGGATTTGGGCTATTCTTAAGAGCGTTATCCTGGCAGTCCCATGGTTTTCACCTTTTAACCCTTGTACAGGGATCTGGACTTTGCTGCAGGGGAACCATAGACTGCTACCTCTTATAATAGGCCCAGTGTGGTTGGCTGCTCACCCACAGGGATTAGAGACACCGGTTTGTGGCACAGAGAGAATAGGCAATACACATAGTCAGGAATCAGGCAAAGGTCAGGGCTGGCATAATTTGTGTGAATCCAGGAAATGGGCAGTAATCAGTACATGGGCAGACAAAAGAATACAACCCACCTTTGCAGGGAACTAACAAGCTAGACAACCTATTGCTCAGGTACCCTCCAATTAGGGAAGGTGCCTTAAGTACCCACAGGTGACCAGCCATGTGAACTAAGGTGCGTTCATGTTGGTCCTTCAAGAGCTAGGGGAGCACATGCAGGCTAAGATAGAGCTACCCCAGAGGCCGGGCCCATCAGAAAGAGGAGGAGAGCAGGAGCCAGGGGACCAGGACAGATGAGCAAAGCAGTAGCAGCTTTGAGCCGCCTCTGTATTATAATTTTTTTACTCTGTTCACCTGAGGGGTTAGGTCATTTGGTATACTGAGGCACAGTAATTCTATATATCAACTATTATGATTAACAGGGAGATTGTGTCAGCAGTTGAACAAGATGCACACGGTGATATATTAGACCGCTCTTTAATACTGAGGCACAGTAATTCTATATATAAACTAACAGATTAACTGGGATTGTGACAGCAGTTTAACAAGATGCACACAGTGATTACACTCAACCTGCACTGCCCTGCAGTGTCCCCATGCCTCCCTACAGTGTCTAAAAACTGCACTCTCCCTATCCAATATTCTACAATTTCTGAAACAGTGAAATGGAGGAGACCATGCAGGATGAGGATTCTTATAGGGCTGTGACATAACAGGGGAGGGCTATCTGCTGATTGGCTGGCTGCACAGCATTATGTGTCATATTGCGTTCCCGGGCTTCTTACTTTCATTTTTTTTTAAATCTGGTTTTGTTTCAACAAAGCGCAAGGAAATTTGACTTTGTGGCAAATCAGATTCTTCCAAAACTTTGCATTGAATTCTGCTTTTGATATTTCGATTTGTTGAACACTAACTGAGCAAGTGTGCAGGTGCATCTCAATAAATTAGAATATCATCAAAAAGTTTATTTATTTCAGTAGTTCAATTCAAAAGATGAAACTCATATATAGATTCATTACATACAGAGTGAGCTATCTACATTGCCTGTCTGAAAAAAAAATCGCCACCAAAACAAAGCCTTTAGCTTCGATTACGATACGCATTCGCTATGGCATTGTTTTGATAAGCTTCTGCAATGTCACAAGACTTATTTTCATCCAGTGTTGCATTAATTATTCACCAAGATCTTGCATTGATGATGGTAGAGTCTTACTGCTGCGCAAAGCCTTCTCCAGCACATCCCAAAGATCCCCCCCTTTTTTTTTTTTTTTTTTTTATATTCAAATATTTTATTGTTATAATACAAAACTTTATATCCATATTACTTTATAATATTATAAAATCCATAAGTCCGTCAGTTCTAATCTATGAACATGAGTGACATTAATTTCATACAGATGTCAGGAATTATATAAAGCTTAAAAAACAGGTGGAGATCTCTTGCTGGAAAGGACAACAGGATCCGCCCAACATCCTAAGCTTAATAAAGCGGATGGGCAAAGCAACTTCTTTAAGTTTTTTCCATTATTTAATGCCGGAGGGTCCTGCCATCCTCCAACGTTCCTAGAGATACTCCAATACTCCAATATGACTTCATATTCTACTCCGGTGCAGTACACATAGAAGAGACCAGACTCGTAGGATCTTCGCCAACCCCACCCGACCCCACCTTGCAGGAAAGAAAGAAAAAAACCAAAGGGAGGAGAAGGGTTCTGATTAATTAGCCCTGTTCCAGTCTTTCCACAATTTATTCCACTTCAAGTAGGATCCTCTTTGTTTGTACAAAATCTTTTCATAGGTTTTCACTTTCTCAACTAGGCCCAGCCAGTTGTTGCATTCTGGAGCGGAAGAGGAAAACCATAATCTAGTGATAAGGAGCCTAGCCAAGAACATAACCTTGATCAACAGTCAGCGTTTTGTAGGCTGATAATTAAGCTCCGATAAATCCCCCAGGACCCATATCCTGGGGGACAAAGGGACAGAAATGTTAAGTTTACGAGCCAGATTATTTTGGACCAGACTCCAGTATCTGCTCACCATTGGGCAGTCCCAGAACAGATGTAAATGATCTGCCCCGGGATCGCCACAGCGTGGGCAGTCAGAGGAGGCCCTAAAGCCTCTTTTATATAACCATACGGGTGTCACATAAATTTTGTGCAAAATATTAAATTGTACGACGATGTGATTGAAATTATGTGAAGCCAACTTTAAACTTTCCCCCATGTTCTCCCAGTTTGGAGCGCCCACCTCTGAAAGTAGAGAGGACCAGGCTCTCTGTCCTGGAGAGAGAACATCCGAAAAAAAATTGTTCATTAAGTGCCTATAGCAATGTGATACTTTAATTCTCGTGTCAGTTTTCTTACAAATTAGATCGTGTAAAAATACAGGAGTATCAATAAAAAAGTGACTGTTCGAAGTGCAAGATAGTGCTGACCTCAGTTGAAAATATGCAAACCAAGCCACCTCACCTAAATTTGCCCTTTGCTTTAGTTCCATGAGGGGCAATATTTGTCCATCACTGACCACTTGGTGTCGATACTGAACATTTTTGGTCCTCCAATACTGGCAGCAGTTTAAATCATTTAAATTAAGGAGCTTTGAGTTGTGCCATAGTGGGGTGCAAATAAGTGACACCTTAACTCCGCACCAACTCCTTATGGCCAGCCAAGTCCTCATAGCCATTCTGCAGAAAAGTGTGTACCCACTCAGTGTGTTTAATAGATAATCAGACTCCAGTACGGTAAAGAAATCCGAGAATCCTGAGTCTTTCACCACTCTGCTGCAGAGAGGGCTATTTTCCCAGTCATTAAAAAGACATAGTTGGGAGGCCATAAAGTAACCCCTAAAATAGGGGAGGTTAAGACCTCCCCGATCATAGGGCATAGAAAAATAGAGTGCCTTTAGTCTCACGTGCTTCCTCCCCCATATTAAATCATTGAGCATCCGATCTATCAATCTGAAATACTTATCTGCAATCCATACAGGCGAGTTGCGCAGAATGTAGAGAACCTGGGGCAGTACTACCATTTTTATTAATGAAATTCTGTCCGCTCTAGAAAGCAGAATTTTTTGCCATATCTTAATTTTAGCCCTCAACTTCATCAACAGAGGAATCAGATTTAGTTGTAAATATTCATGCGGTTTGGCAGAAACTGTTATCCCCAGGTACTTTATTAAATCAGAGATCGTTAACTGGTTATCCCATTCGCCGCGCAGCTCGTCTATAGGAAGGAGAATGGTCTTATCCCAGTTGATCTCCAAGCCAGAAGGATCGGAGAAGAGACCAACCAGGTCCATTATACGAGGGAGAGTGGTGTCTGTTTGATGAATAAAAACCAGGATATCGTCTGCGTAAAGTGAAACACGATCATACTTCCCCTTTATGCCGAAACCCGCCACCTTTGGGTCCTGCCTTATACTAGTCGCTAAAGGTTCAATGTAAATATTGAATAGCAGGGGGGAGAGGGGACAGCCTTGACGGGTACCTCTTCCTAAGATGAAACTCTCTGTCGTCGTCCCATTAATCCTAATCCTGGCAACTGGGGAGTTGTATAACAACTGAATCATTGCCATAAATTTTGGGCCAAAACGCATTTTTTTCATTACCTCCCAGATAAGAGTCCACTCCACCCTGTCGAAGGCTTTGGTAGCGTCCAACGACAGGATGGAGCGAGCGCCGGGGACTGAATATTCGTAAATAATCTATGCAAATTATGCTGAGTACCCCTTTTTGTCATAAAGCCATTTTGATCTGGGTGGATAATGGTGGATATGACCCGCGAAAGCCTCCTAGCCAGAGCTTTGGATAGTATCTTAGCGTCAGTGTTTAATAAGGAGATTGGTCTATAGGAGCTCAATTCTACCGGGTCTTTATCCTTTTTTAAAATTAAAACAATGAGAGCCTCCATCATAGAGTTTGGTAATCCCCCTCCCTGTGTTGCTTGGGAAAAAACCTCTAGCAGCTGAGGGAGAATCACATCGCTATACTTACGGTAAACCTGATATGGCAGGCCATCCAATCCTGGCGATGAGTTCCCCGAGATGGACCCAAGGGCCTCCTGCAGCTCAGAGAGAGACAATTCCTCTTCCAGATATTCTATTTGAGCTTCATTTAAGGTGCAGAGTGGAATTTTCTCCAAGAACCGCATCGCCAGTTCAGATGTCAAACCAGAAGAGGGTTTATATGTCTGAGCAAAGTAGTGCAAAAAAGTGTTCCTGATTCCTTCTGAATCTATTATAATTTCCCCCTCTGTGTTCCGGATCGAAGTAATAGATTGATTTTTCTTATCTTGTTGTGAGATTATTCTAGCTAAAAGCTTACCCGGTCGTCCAGACTCGGAAAGATAATTTAGCCCCTTAAAGAATACCCTGTGATTTGCCTTCTCTGTTACATAATTCTCCAAGAAGCAGCTAGCCTTCTGCATCTCTTCCCTGTTGTACTCAGTGGGTTGCCTGGTGAATCGATCAGTTGCAGATGCCGCAATCTTAGCCAATTCCTCCTCCTTCCTTTTAAATGTTCTCTTTACTGCAGAAATCTCACTTATGAAAACCCCCCTCAGGTATGCTTTCAAAGCATCCCATACCATGTTGATGTTTGCAGAGGGTAGATTCACCTCCCAAAAGGAAGAAATCAGCAGTTTGATGGACTGGAGATTATCCATAATAGTGAGCCAGTATGGATTCAATTTAAATCCTAACCCCCTAATATCCTTATTCTCCCCAGTGCAAACCTCAATCAAAACGGGTGAGTGGTTCGAAATTGTTCTTACTCCGTATCGCATCTTGCGGATATTGCTCAAGTTGCGCTCATTAGTAAATGCTAGCTCAATCCTAGACATTGCTCTACCACCCCTGCTGACGCAGGAATACACTCTCTTTCCTCCGCCAAGATGTTCCCATATATCCACCACCCCCACCTCCGAACAGAACTGGGGCAGCGGGGAATTACAAGAATTCCTCCGCCTTTCTGCATCTGATGAAAATCTATCTCTGTTAGGGTCCATGACCGCGTTAAAGTCTCCCATCAAGATCAGCCGAGAAACTGGTCTCTTTTCAGAAAAGAGCATCAACTGGGTCAGTGGGTACATTGAAAATGGCGGGGGTATATAAAAAAAAGCGAGGATATAGCTGTATCCATACGGCTCACCATGAAGGAAAATGAATCTACCCTGATCATCTATATGGGATTTTATAAGGGTGAAATCTATGGAATTATGGATGAGAACTGAAACCCCCCTAGAGGAGCCACTGAAGGTAGAGTGGTAAGATTGAGAATACCATCCCGTTGTCAGGCAGGACACAGTTTCTTTAGTTAGATGAGTTTCTACTATGCAGATGATTGCTGGAAGGTATCTTTTTAATGCATCCATAATCGCCTGTCTTTTTACCTTTTCCCCAAGCCCTCTGACATTCCAAGATACCATTCTAATAGACATCAATTACAACCATAGAAGAAGAGAAAAGAAAAAAAAAAAAAAAAGGGGAAACCCCATGCCTGCAAGGTGGGTACGCATCGCCCCCAGGTTTCCCTCCTGGGATTCGATGAGCTCTTTCTATTTGAAACCCAGAGGAGAAGTTATCGCTGCCTAGGCTGTGCATAACCACGTCTTTAAGTTGTTCCTCTAAGTGTCGACCTTCCGCTCCTTCTGGGAAGCCAATTATTCGGACATTGTTTCGCCTTGACCTATTTTCAAGGTCCTCTAACTTATTTTGGATTGCTTGATTTTCTGAGGCGAGAAACATAGTTTTAGATTTTAGCATGTCCATGTCGGTTTGCAGAGAGACAACAGTTTTTTCCATATTGAGGACTCGATCACGGATCTTTGCTAGGTCATCTCTTATTAAAGGGATGTCGCTCTGCATTGACCCCAATTGAGTGGACATCCCTTGCACTAAAATGCCGTTGTTTTCCACGGCGCCAAGGATTTTATCCAAGAGAGATGGATCGTATTCAGTTCGTGTTTGTGCAAAGAGGCCTTCTTCCCCTACCTCCTGGTCTGCGTCCTCTAATCCGTCCTCAGAATGTTCATAATTTTGGGGAATTTTAGCAAATTTTCTCAAATTAGCAGAGGGTTTTGTTTTAGCTGAGTTCTTTTCAATTGGGAGAGGTGATTTCAGAAATTTATCAATTCTGTTCTCTGGAGTCTTGGACCCCAACTTGGTTACGGAGGAGTGGACTGAGCGTCGCTTTGGGGCCATTCTTTCATAGAAGGTTTTATTCTCTTTTTTTTTTTCCTTTCTCCCTTTTCCCCCCTTCCTCTTCCCCCCTTATCCCTTTGCTTCTTTGTCTCGCCTGTTATTGTCTCTCCTTTTGTCCCTTTCTGCTCCCCCTTTTTTATGTTTTTTTTTTTATTACTTTTTCTTTTTTTCTTTCACCTTCTTTACCTCTTCCCCCTTTTCTCTATCTTCTCCTTCCTTTTTCTTCTCCTTTTATTTTTTATTAATTTTTTATTTTCCCCTTTTCTTTTTCCTTCCTTTTTTTCATTCCTCTCCCCTTTAAATCCCCCCCCCTTCCCTCGCCAGGAAAGAAGGAGAGAGAGTAGACAAAAACAATTCCAGCCAGAGGAAAAAAAAACAAAAAAAAACTATCTCCTCCGTATGGCAATATAGCAGGAAAACCAGCAAACTGAGGGGGACAAAATTAGAGAAGTCAGAATTAAGCTGTTTTCTCACGTGTCCGGAGGAAGGAGTCCTACTCGCGATGCACTCCGCAGCTGTATCAAAATATCGGAGCCGGAGAGAGGGATGGCAGCAGTTCAAATAGAGGTCACCAACAGGATGGAGACCAGGGCAGCAGGCAGTCCGCAGCAGGCACAGCAGCAGGTGGCGAGGCGGCCGAGCGATCAAACAGTCGAAGCCCGCCTCCGGGGCAGAGCCATACGGTAAGAGCCGATGAAGAGGCACAACGGGCAGCAGGCAGAGGAGCAGAAGGACCCACCACACATCGGCAGATGAAAGATGAGAAGCGGAACAACCAGGCGGCCGGACCCAGGGACAGGAGATGAGACCCCGCAGCAGAGAGAAGAGACACAGCGCAGCGTCGCAGCATGAACCATCAGCTGTTCAGCATCAGCTGTTCGGGCAGACGCGAAAGCCTAGAGGGAGGAGGCCAGTGGAGGGGGAGAACGAGACGCAACGTATTCACGTCATCACGCCGAGCCCTTGCAACGCATCCCAAAGATTCCCAATGTGAAAATGATGTCTCATGCTCCCTGACCCACTCTTTCACAATTTGAGCCAGATGAATCCCGGCATTGTCATCTTGGAATATGCCCATGCCATCAGGGAAGAAAAAATCCATTGATGGAATAACCTGGTCATTCAGTATGTTCAGGTAGTCAGCTGACCTCATTCTTGGAGCACATACTGTTGCTGAACCTAGACCTGAGCAACTGCAGCAACCCCAGATCATAGCACTGCCCCCACAGGCTTTGTCACGGGGCACCGATGGCAGGTTCCCCTTATTCACCCCTGTCAGTGCTCTGCAGTTCATACGGAACAAGGACGTGCGCTACGCCCTCGTCTCCACAGCAATGAGGGACGGGGAGGATCTGGCCGCGCGTATACCCTTGGCGCAGTCAGCGTCCTTCGCGTCCATGGCAACTGCGGTAAGCCTGAGCACAGAGCTGATTACTCGGTGCTAGGCTGGATTCAGGAGAATAGGCCTGTGACTATTTAACAGGCAGCCTGCTGGCCACAGGTTGCCTGTGAATTCAGTCTCTTCCTGAACTTGTTCAGCGTGACATGCGGCTAGATTCCCGGCTCCGTTCCCGACTTCGTCCCCGGTTGCTCCCTGCATTTATTGGCTTCTCCTGGCTTGACCTTTGGCGTGGACTTGACTTCTCCTTGATTATCCTTTTGTACTTTAGTGACATCCTGGTTCTGACTCGGCTTGCTGACATATCTGTTGTTTGTCTTGTATGTCCCTCTGCACTTATCCAGGCTAGGGAACATCGTCCAGTTGTACCTCGTTGCCTAGGACGAGTGGTGCAAGTAGGGAGGGACAGGGGTGTGGGTGGAGCCAGTGGTCACTACCCTCTACCCCTCTTTGTGACAAGCTTGTACAGTAGGCACTAGGCATGATGGGTGCATCACTTCATCTGCCTCTCTTCTTACCCTGATGCACCCATCATCTGGAACAGGGTAAATCTGGACTCATCAGACCACATCATCTTCTTCCATTGCTCTAGAGTTCAATCTTTATGCTCCCTAGCAAATTCAAGCCTTTTTTTCTGGTTTGCCTCACTAATTAGTGGTTTTCTTACGGCTACACAGCAGTTCAGTCCCAATCCCTTAAATCCCCTTCGCATTGTGCATGTGGAAATGCTCTTACTTTCACTATTAAACATAGCTCTGAGTTCTACTGTTGTTTTTCTTCGATTTGATTTCACCTAACGTTTAAGTGATCGCCGATCATGATCATTCAGGATTTTTTCCCGCCACATTTCTTCCTCGAATACAATGGGTCTCCACTATCCTTCCAGTTTTCAATAATGGGTTGGGCAGTTCTTAACCCAATTTTAGTAGTTTCTGCAATCTCTTTAGATGTTTTCTCTGCTTGATGCATGCCAATGAGTTGACCCTTCTTCAACAGACTAACATCTTTTCCACGACCACGAGATGTGTCTTTTGACATGCTTGTTTAAGAAATGAGAAGCAACTAATTGCACCAGTTTGGGGTTAAATAACTTATTGCCAGCTGAAAGATAATCACCCATGCAGTTATTATTCAATAGGAGGCTCATAACTATTCGCTTTGTTTACTCCAGGTGGCGACTTTTCTTTTGGACAGGCAGTGTATTTCAAGCGTTCATTTCTTTTAATGTTGATGATTATGGTTAGAGATGAGCAAAGTTTCGAAAAATCTTTTTGGCTGCTTTGTCGCTCTTTGACAAGAAATACAATTTGTTACGAATTACTTCATCACAAATCAGTTTCCATTGTGTGGAACAGACACAATGACGGGGAATGGCGATTGCACCGCCCCTACAATTTAACCCCTCAGATGCCACATTCACCGCTGATTGCTGCGTCTGTGACTCACATTCAGCCTTTCAGGGGTTAATCAGGGGTTTAAAAAAATACTCACCTCATCCGTTTGCTCACAGAGAGACCATCCACTCCCATCTTGATTGAAGAAAACTTGCCAAAGGACCTGCGGCAAGCATGATGACACTACGTAATCACTCTGGACACGCGTGGTGATGTCCTTTGTTTTTTTTCATTCAAGATGGGAGTGGACGGCCTCTATCCGAGCAAGTGGATGAGATGAGTAGGAAATTCAGCTTCATGATATATCAAATTTTCCCTAAAATTGGGATCGAAGTCCACTTTCGATACTTCTATTCGCCGGACTCTAATTATGGCTTACAGCTAATAAAAACCCAGAAGTCAGTATTTCAGAAAATGAGACTATGCACCTGTATGTTATATTTTTATTCTGTAGACTATATTATTTTTATATGTAATGTTCTATAGCAAAAATCCTAACAATAAAACAGTTCAGGAGATTAAAAATCATACTTCACAGTTTATATGCTAAGTATTTTGTTCCCTTACAAGTCAAAGAAAATATGAAGCTTGAATTGCACCAAATCATACTACATGTACATTTGTGCCATAACTCCGTTGCTTACCATTGTTTAGCTCTTCCTTTGTATGTCAGACAATGTAATATTCTCACTTGATAGCAATCTCCATAGGAAATCCACGCTGGCTTTAACTGACTTTAGTTCAAGGTGCTTTAGTTGAGCCACATTAAAATTGGACTTTCATTTCCTGGATTTCCTTGTTTAATTCAGTTTCCTCAGGTTTGACATCATTCTAAAACTAAACAAAAAATTAAAACAGTCTTAAGAAAATAATGTATCTTAATAATTGTATGTCAGATAATGTTATATTCCCATGAAGTAATAAAATGGTTGTGTGGGGTTTTGCTCTGGTAGACCGGCTAGCGGACGCAGTATAGAGGCAATCACAAAGTCTTTAACTTAAACAGTTCGGTTTTTTATTCACACATAAGGAAAAACAAAAATGACCGTTTACAGTCTTGGTGTTTGTTTACACCATGCAATGTCCATAGAACAAAATCTTCACCTGGTTAGAAGTTTTACACCCGCAGTCCACAGCAGTCTTTAGGGGCCTGTTTCCCGGCATGCGGCTCTCATGCCCTTAGCATGGCATAAATTCACAGGTCCCAAAACACAGGGACTCCCCAGATTCTCTGTCAGATGGAGGATAAGCCACACATAGCTGAGACTGCTGGCTGGGTTTTATATAGGCCAAAAAAAAGACCCGGCCTAGAGCGTGGGGAGAAGCCACCCACCCAGCACTTTGACTACTCCCAGTAAGAGTCGGCCCGGATCGGCTTTACACCCATACTAACAACAAACAGTGTCAGTCAGCACTAGCTGCCACTGACACTTAAAACTACCAGCTCTTACCTCACCGAGGCCAGGAATCTCAGTGACACATACCTTCCATCAATGACGGCCCCTTGCGCCTTCCTACAGTTGGTAAATGCAATCATAATATCATCCAAACTGTATATCTCTTGAGTACCACATGTATGCTGAGGCTTTTCGTGTTTTATGTTCAGCAACCTCTAAATTACTGGTACTTTCCTTATGATTATATTATGGTAAGTATATAGCCACTTCTGCTGTCACGGAGCGCCAAAGGCGCACTCGGTCTCCCATCAGCCGCAGACCTGCTGCTTAGCTTCGGGAGCAATGATCTGTGTTTGGCCTCGTTCCCAGGACGGCTTTGCTAGCTGGGAGACTCCCTGCTCCTAGGTCTGCCTTGAGCGCCGAGCTGATCACTCGGTGCTTGACTCGTCTGTCTGTCGCTCATGTGACGCTGGCCACGTCACATGACCCTCAGACCCCACTATAAATACAGGCAGCCTGCTGGCCACAGGTTGCCTGTTAATTCTAGGTTCTTGGCTATTTGTTGGACTACTGAATACTCACCTGATCCTGTTCCCTGACGATCCTTTGCCTGCTCCCCCTGTACTGCGCATATCTCCTGGTATTGTGACCTCGGCTCCCACCTGACTACTCTTTGCGGACTCCTCTGCTACTTCTCTACTCCCCTGGTATTTGATCCCGGCTTCTCCTGACCATTCTTTGCTTAACCCTTTGTACTGCATAGCTCTCTTGGTTCTGACCCGGTCCGTTCACGTTCCGTATTTTGTCTTGTCTGTGTCTTGTCTGTCTTCCCTGCACATATCCTAAGTAAGAGACTGTCGTCCAGTTGTCCCCTGTCACCAGGACTCGTGAGTCAAGTTGGCAGGGCCAGGGGTGAGGGTGGAGCGCAGTGGTCACTATCCTTCCCCCTGTGTGTGTGTGTGTGTGTGGACGTGACCGTTACATCTACATTACTGGTGACTTATTTAATCTTACTTCTTTTTCTAATCATGCAGCTACTAAACCTAGGGAAAACTGATGGGCAGTTTTCATATCACCAACATACAAAAGGCAGGAACCTAACAATAAAGTAGCTATGGAGATATGGACCAATGCATCCTAATCTGTTGAGGCTGTTGATAATATCATTAGCTCCTTATAGGCCATTAAACAATAAAACTGGCCATAAACATGAGATCTGTCAGAAATTACAAGTCTTTGCCTGACTGCCCTTGGAGGAAACAGGGATCAAACAGGTTAATGGAAGCTGTCTGAAAGGTGTCTGGAACCTGCTTAATGTTCTCACTACTGAGCATTCAAGGAAGTTGGGGAAGATCGATGTGGCTGATAGCTGTCTTATACACATCTGGACAAACCTAATTGGACCATGGGATATTAGCTGATCACCATGGGTCCAGCAACTGAAACCCCCATCAATCACCTGTGAGTGGCATGCTGCCACTACGGTATTAAGTGGTACCCATTTAAATAATGGGTGACCCTATAACATAGGCTTGAAGCATGAGAGTCTGAGCCCTACAGTGCAAGAGTTTTTTTTTTTTGTCCTGGCTTGTATGGCCCTGCAGGCATTATGGGCCGGAATTGTCCCAATGGGACTTTTTTAAGGTTTAGATGCTGCTTTTTATGCCTTCTCCACACGATGCAGTTTTGGGTCACTCACGGAAGTATAAAGTGTGCATTAGATAATAATCAGGTAGCACTTTACTGTCCACTTAAGTGACTCCAGATGGAATCAGGAGACAGTGGGAGCAGACATACTCTTTTTTAGCCAATTGACTTCCATATTTTATGTGATATGCATAAGCAAAATACTTTTCAGATATTAAAAATAAATTGATTGTTTTGTCCCATTGATCTGAGCCATCTGTGCACATGAAAAATCCTAAAATCTATATTATGTGGTTGTGAATCTGCTGAGGAAACAAAATATGGCCTTACCCATGTCAACACAAGTTAAACATTACCACCGAGTATGTATAAATCCTAGAATCATAGAAATCTCCTATTTTATGACCTCTATGAGAAAAAAAAGCTTGGAATGCATGTTGGTCTTGTATTGTCTAATTCTTGGTCAAAATGGAAATGTAATAAGGAAGAGACTTTTTGTTTTAATAATGAGGATGATCAGGCTGCATAAATAAAGCATTTGAACTCCACCTTGTAATCAGTTTACAGAATGAAGTCATTAAACAGGACACTGAACATTTGTTAGTGCAAAGTCATAGAGAGAAATGAACGAGTGGTGAATTGGCCGCCAATCCTACATAGGAAATGCCAGGCTTATCTTTTGTTTGAGAAGTCTGTATGAGCCCTCGGCATGGCTAGTATAATGTCAATATGAATAGCTTAACTGCAGTGTGCAGACAGACTTTCTCTTGTAATCTTAGTTTGTTCTACCTGAAGTCTGCACCGCAGGCCCACCTCAATGATCTCCTCCTCTCTGCTGTAATGTGGTGAATTAAGGACAAAGCCATTTAGCCTGCATTTCCTATAACAATAAAGGATTATCTACAGTTAAATGCGCATAGCAATGCATTCTACAGCTTTTAATGACATGTATACAGTATACTACAGTATATGAGACTTTTACCTAGCCTGTTATATTAAACCCTGTAATGCACAATGTCATGTGGTCACTAGAGCAGTCACAGCATAATTAACAATAATAATAATCTAATAAGAGAATTATAGTTTAGCTGTTTTATGCATTCTGCCAGTGTAAAAATTCATATAACTTCAATGATACCTTATATCTGCCTGACAATAATGTCTAAATGATATGTTAGTTATGGCTAACAAACTGCGAAGAGGCAAAAACTACAAAGCTCCCCTGATCCTTAAAGGCCAAAACTGGCTTGGCTTTAAGGGGTTTAAAAGTAATGAAAATTTGTTTTATTTTGCATTCAAAGTGCTTAATCCCATGCTCTGTATTCCAGGATCCATCATATTGTTACAGATATTATAGGTGACAATTACTTAATTTTTCATTTCCTCAAAAATGAAGGTTAGCATGTGGATTTCTCCATCCACTACCACACAGTATCATTGTGGCCATAAATTTCAAATGGAGGGCCTTATTAATGGATTTTAGAAGAAAAAATATCATGGCATGCTCTATCACATACGATATGCATGGAGCGTTGCATTGAATCGTTCATAGACATGTTTATGTTATTTTAAACAAATCCAGCAGAAAAACCGTGTATGGTATATTACCGAGGTATTCTCTTTGCAGCACTCGGTGGATGGATCTGCAAGGATTATTTGTGTTGCCATACAGCCTCCTGCACATGAGGTAGGAAATATGGTAATAAGGGGTACGGCCACATGTTCAGGTTTCCTTTACAGCCCAAAACCAGGAGTGGATTCAAAACAAAGGAGAAGGACCATATATTTAGCACTATAAGACATATGATGTGGCAGTGTGTCTTACAGTCCAAATGCTGAAGGAGGTCTGAACTGAGGCTGATGGGGGTCTGGACTTAGGCTAATGGGGGTCTGCGCTGAGGCTAATGAGGCTCCGAGCTGAGGCTAATGGAGGTCTGATCTGAGGCTGATGGTGGTTTGATCTGAGGCTGATGGAGGTTAGGGGGTCTGATATGAGCCTGATGGAGCTTGGGGGTCTGATTTTGGGGTCTAATCTGAAGTCTGATTTGAGGTCTGATGCTAAATATTTATTTTCTTATTTTTCTCCTCTAAACCCTGGGCACATGTTATAGTCCTGGGTGTCTTATAGTCCAAAATATACAATAGTATCTGTGTGGACCACTACTGATTTTGGCTTCCAAAGCTTTATCAGGAATACTGAACGTGTGGCTGTATGCTAAAGGGCTTTAGATACATACAAAACAGATTGTATTTCTTCTGGTATTCATAGAATTCAAAGGGTCACTGAGTTTTCAGGAAACTTTTGATATGTCATAGAGGCATATCAAAAGCATTGATCAGTGAGGGTCTGAGTGCTTAGACCCGCACCAATTTCTAGAATGAGGTGAGAGAAGTGCTCACTGCAGGAGAGGAATCAAGATGGGCTCATAAACTTTCCGTTGAATCCATCTCTCTTCTTTGCCTGCAGCAAGGAGAAAGAGTGATATGCGACTGGTTCTGTGTTCTAATGATATATGGGGGTCTCAGCACTCAGACCCCATTGATCAAAACTTTTATTATGTCTCTGTGAGTTTCTAATCAATGTTATAAACAGTTGTCATTTCCATTTGCAACGTTCCTAAAACCCATGAATTGGTAGTTTCTTTAATATCCATTTTCTTCTAAACAAAATGTTTATGCAGTTGTCATGCAAAATATTTTACTGGGCAGAATTTTCAGTTTGCAGAAAACACTACTGTTTTTAACCAGATCACGTTTATCTTACAAAACACAGAATCTTGTAATAAAAAAGAAGTTAAAAAAACCTAGAGAAGCAGACAACATAACATTAAATTGATTTACTCAGCAGTGTAACCTGTTATTTGGCTTTATAACTTTTTATCATAGTGGTGAAGCAGTATAATAACACTTTATTAATACAGGGAACGGCACACCAGATGAAAAACGTAGAAGGTTAGAGGAGCGGGTGTACGCCACAATGGGGTTTTGTCCAACTTTGGTGCAAGGGGTGTTTACTTTATTATGTCATTATTGTTGTTGATGCACAGTGATGATATCATCTAGATACTGATATATACATATAAGTTAACAGTACACTATAGAATCTGCGTGACTTTTGAGCTTAAGGGAACACTTGTGGGCTGCCGACAACTGACTCAGAGGCCGCATGCTGCCTGTCGGTTTTGTATTTGAGACCCCTGCATTAGGGTACATGTAAAGTATGAAAAAAATTCTGGGAAAATAAGGCACTCATACAATAGATGCTCTGCTGAATGTAGATGCCCAATGGCATAGGTAAGTCTAAATTTGGACCTGCCCGACTGAGACCACCTTGGCGCTGCTAGGCAGGCACAGATGGGTTTTGATAAAAATATATTGGCTGAGAGTCTCAGATTTTATCACATAAAAATTAGGGCTTAGTCCATATATAATATTTGTATCTATTCTGTTAGTTCATTATTTTACATGATTTTTCTTTTATAAATGTAGCCATGTACATCTGCATATCATATCTTGCAGGATGTTTTGTATCTTTTTCACGTGATTTTTGTAGTTTATGTATGTTCTTGAAGGAGTGGCACCTTCATGTGTAAATGCACTCCGATTTTATCTTCGGAGGAGCATTCTTGTGCACTTTTTGCCCCACTTATCCCGCAGGTGACCTTGATTGGGTGGTACATATGGCTGTGCGTGCTCCTCCTCTCATTAGTTGCTTGATGCACGATAGTAACTAGGAGCAGCAGGGTCTGCTCTCATCAATGTAGATGCCCAACGGCATAGGCAGGTTTAGAGTAGAACCTACCTGACTGAGACCACCTTGGTGCTGGTAGGCAGGCACAGATTTGTTTTGATCAAAATATATTGGCTGAGTGTGTCAGATTTTATCATATTAGAATGAAGGCCTAGTCCATATATAATTTTTGCATCTATTGTATGAGTACATGTAAAGTATGCCATAACAGTCCCTGTGACATGACAGAGGTGGGTTTGTGGGCTCCCAGGGCTGGTCTGGGAAATCATGTAACAAATGTACAGTATATAAGTAAACCCTCACTGAAAGCAGCAGACACATGATTGTGTATATTTAAATATACAAGTGAAAATACATACACAGACCAATAGGAGTAGTAAAAATAATATATACCAGTAATAAATGTAAAACTATAAAAATCAAAAATGAAAAAAGTAAAATAAAAAATAGAAGACCATACAAAACTAAAATATGTAGATAAGGTAATATGCGCAGAAAAAGTTAAAAACTAACTTCACAATATATTGTGACAATAAAGAAACAATACAGGTTGCAGTAAGGGACTCTGGCACACCACATCGATAGCCAGAGTAAATAGTCATCATGCTACATAGCAATTAATACATATAATAATAAATCAATAAATAGTAAAAATAAATATTAGAAATGTTAAAATAAATATTAATCAGATACTAAGCAAATAAATACGGAAGTAAGTATTTAATACAAATTGGCATACTTAATTTAAAAAATATATAATAACGTTCATAATCCAGGTCCAACAAATATCAATGGTCAAAAATCCAACAACACAAGGTCCAGATTAAATACTGTAAGTCCCTGCAAAACACTCCGATATTAAAGGGGTTGTGTCACTTCAGCAAATAGCATCTATTATGTAGAGAAAGTTAATAAAAAACACTTTCTAATGTGTTATTATCCATATTGCCTCCTTTGCTGGCCGGATCCATTTTTCCATCACATTATACACTGCTCGTTTCCATGGTTACGACCACCCTGCAATCCATTAGAGTTGGCAGTGCTTGCACACTATAGAAAAAAGCACCAGCCTATGTTAGCTCCCATGGGGTGGCCACCAGAAAGGCCGGAACTTTTTCCTATAGTGGGCAAGCACGGCCACCGTTGATAGATTGCACGGTGGTCATAACCATAGAAATGAGCAGTCTATAGTGGCTTGTAACTTTCTCTACATAATTAATGTCCAACTTGGAAGAGCATTTATTAGACTCTATCAGCCTCCTTTAAGCCAGAGAGAGAAGGTATGAAGACACAAATCTAAGAATATCACATTCCAAAATCCAGAAGGTAAGTACAGTGACATAACTGAGATACAGACCGCAGATGATTGAGGGGTGGAGCACCTCGCAAAAAATAATGTAAACCTGAGAAAGAAGCACCTTCCCATTGATGATACCATGAAAAACCCTCAAAAACACTTGGAGATAAAAAAATATCTATTTCCAAATCTTTTCCCCCTTTGGTAGCACGAGCTGGACAGACTCTTCTGTAATTATATTTGTGTAAAAGAGATCCTAATAAGTCCCCATGTCAATTAACAATACTATATTTCCAAGTCTTCCATAAACTGGTAACTTTTTTAGATATATTTGAAAATGTCTTTATTCAAACTATTTTATAGTTAGATTTCCTAACAATTATACAATGTAGTCGAAAAATTGACTAAATATGTCAATATATATTGATTTGCCATTTTAATTTGACTAATGTTTCATCACTGCATTGCTCAAAGCATAAAAATAGTAGGGACGCTCTAAACACCAGGGAGATACCTTGCATCTATCTGAGAAAGTCACCTATGACTTTTCAAAATTTGCCAAACTAAACTGGCATTCAAGGGGATATGTTAGGTTTCATGTACATTATCGTAGGGCACCAATAGACTTCTGTGGGATCTACTATATCTCCATATGTTGCTGAATTCATACAGAGCAAAACAAAGGTTATTTATCGTATTCCATATTAATCCAGCAGAGAATGGCGCTCTGCATTGTCCCCATATAGCAATACTATGTACGGTATGGTATGAAGCCACAGAAAGTCAATGAGCTACCATAATGCCTCTTGCACACGACACCTTGCATGATAGACTAAGTGATTTATCCGACACACCCTCTCATTTATAGTGAATAAGACACTTTCTCATTCAGTGAATTGCTTACACATGAGTGTTTTGGAGTAAGAATTGACTTTAACAGTTGCAGGTTAATACGTTTAGAGTTCCCTTTCGGTAAGTAAACAGCAGGTTTATTTGAATTGGCAGACTCCTATATGCACAATGAGACAAAAGTCAACATTTCATTAGCACATGGGCTTTAAAACTAATAGAGCAGAAAATGGAAGAATTTGTTAGATAAGTTGGTAAAATAAAGTTGTAAAGGTGACCAGCCACCATACACATTAGATAGAAGTTGGTTGATGGTCGAACAGCAGTTGAAAAGATCATCTGGTGAATGTTCCTTTCACAGACACATTCATACATATTTGAAAATGGCCATATCCATTCTAGCTGTTGGCCTATCAATTTGTTTGGCTGACAGCTATCTCTCCTCACTCGCTCACGACTTCCCCAAACATATTTAGCTCTGCCGAACTTGTATGTGTACTCTATGAGGAAATTGGAGAAATCAGCTGTCGGAAAACCTCTGGTGGCGGCTTATCTTTTAGGAGAACAAAAGAATCGGGTGAAAATATTCATTACAGCTGATCCTTGTCTTCCCCGACATCATGTCTGAAGCTCCACGCACTCATTAGTTCTTGGCCAGTTCGTCCAACATAAGTACTTTAGTCTATATTGGACGGTACAGTTGTTCAAACTGCCCATACACATTCAAAGAAACTGGGCAATCACGAATGATCTTTCTTTGAATGGAGGAAAATATTAAATATGGCTGACTTCTTTTCAAACCATGATAGTCTGTCATCAGTCGGCTCAAAAGATTGTTACATTTCAACCGACAAATGTTTGATTCGGTTGAAATCGTCCATTTTGATAAACTTTAGGCTAACAATTTTTGTAAATTTTCAACCTATACTGTATGTAAGTAAGGGAGAGTTCACATCTATTGTTTAATTTTCTGTTCTTTTAATCCATCAGAAGAACAGAAAAAAAAAATTGTTTGAATAACTAAAGCAGATGCTCAATAAGGAAATCATACAGGGGTGCCCCCTGCTACCAGACCTGTTAGTCAGAAGGGAGAGCTGCTAGACAGAGAGATCACTGTTTTGGGAGACTGGGTGTCACCATTGATTACATCATACATACTTGAATTCAGTGAAGGGGAAATGTGTGGGTGCCCATAGCATTCCCTGGGGAGAGCAGCTGATTACTGGCAGGGCTGCATTGAGAAAATTGGTCTTTCAGATGTAACAGCCTCTTTTTGCTCGACTGTAAACCATATAAACATGATAGACAGAAAACATATTACTTTGTAGCTTTGCTTTGCTTTGTAACATTTCTAAAGGTTTGTTTTTTTATAAATTGTATTATGTATAGTATACAGTATATCTTTAGAAAAATTATTCGTTATGCTGTACTTTTCTTTGTACATATACACCAAACACACATCATAACAGTGAGTAATATAGTAGGCAATATCCATTATATGCTATATTCTAGTAGTGTGCAAGTTATTTTATGCACTTACATAGCGCTACTATATTCCGCAGCGCTTTACAGACATTAGCATCCAACTGTCCCCAATGAGGCTCACAATCTAAGGTCTCTATCAGTATGTCTTTGGAGTGTGGGAGGAAACTGAGTACCCGGAGGAAACTTCCCCTATAGTTACGCCCCTGAGTAAAAGAACAGGACAGCCATGCAGTGACTTAATAGTACTGTCCAGGGACGTAACTATAGGGGAAGCAGGGGGCTCTGACCCAGAAGGGGCCCATCCAGGAGGAGGAGGACTAAAAGATTTTGTCAGGGCCCCCTCAACAGTATTACACAATGAAATTATATATGGTGACAGTATAGACAGTGTAGGAAATGGATGGAACAGCTGCCGGGCCTGGTCTGAGAGAGCGATCTTTACTAGCCACAGAAATGGGGGCGGCATGAAAGGAAGGGGTTGCGAAAAAATTACTGGACTAAGGGGGCCCCATTTGAAAATTTGCTGTGGGGCCCAGTCATTTCTAGCTACGCCACTGCTTTCACTGTAAGAACATCAGTCCTCTGTGATTGGGCAAGTTCACTCAACTATGGATGGTAGCTGAATTTTCTCTAGTTCCCCATCTGTAGGCCACCAGTTTGCTTCCTATAAAATTGTCCATGTGTGCAGGTAGAAAATAGGGAAATTCGATTGTGAGCTTCACTGGAGAAAAGTAATAAGATCCAAGGCAATACATTTTGTTTAGCAGAATTTTTGAGAGCTATTTGTCCATTGGATATTAGTTGATAATATATATGGTTTCACAGAATGCACAATGTGTAATTGTTTACCATTAACTGATATCTGAATTTGCTTAATAACAGATGTCTAAATTGACATTTTTATTTAGATCTAAAAAAAAACAATTTCAAGCACAAAGTATACACATAGTATAAGAAAAATGGAAGTAATAATAACATATATTGGTTATCTTTCATGCTGTATAACTTAAGGCTTACCACTTCTTCATTTCTCTTTCCCCAAGTAACTGTTAATAAACTCGATTGTTTACACTTTACACACATGTGAGATCTTAACACCACCGCCAAAGTAGTGGTTCACTCCAGAGATGATGAGCTCATTGGCACTTACGTGTGATTGGGTGTGTTGGCAATAAGAACCAAGTTAGATAGCTACCTATTGTGTGAATGTCCAGGTTATTGTCTGGATTTTCCCACTTGAGGGAATTTGCTCGTAAATGAAGTATTTCTTGAGAGAAAAAAAAACTTACTGGAAAGGACCAGGATACATACGTGCACAAAGTGTTTTGGGAAAAGCATACTGATGCTGAAACCTGATATGCTATATAATTTCTGCATACATCTTGCTACATAGTATGTATTCCATCATAGCACTCAGAATACAAACTTCGAAAAAACTGTAGACTACATATTTTAGTTATGAGCAACCGAAAGACCAAAAAAACATCAAAAAGCTGCACATCCAGCTAATAGATATAAAATCTATTAAGCAATTTTATTATAAAGGATAAACAAACAAACACTTAAAAATTGTATACAATGAGAGATGTGCCGGTATGAATAAAACCAGGCACAGACAACCAGCTCACCAAAGTCCACAAATATGGACCAAACATATAAAGTCTGGTATAAAATACGCAATCAAATCTAGTATCAAAGTAATTATAATAATGCAGCATCAAAAAATATAAGACAATACAGACAGGGCTCCAGATGGCGACCAAAATGGTCGCCAATGCGACTTAGAATTTACAAATGGCGACAAGACTTTTTAGTCTTGTCGCCATTTGCGACTAGACCCTCCGCGGCAGCTCTGCAGTATAACAGCGGCGGGCACAGGAGCTGATAGTTCTCTGCCCCGCCGCCGCCGATGTTCTCCTCAGTCTCAGTCAGTGAGTCACAGCACACAACAGCAGAGACGCTGGCAGCAGGGAGGGGATGGGCTCGGGAGGAGTGTAATCTGATCCTAGAGTGGAAGCTGTTTCTGCCAGCCCCTCCCCTCCCCGCCTACCAACCAATCAGAGCTGAGGCAAGGCAAGCACTAGCAGCTCTGAAGTCACTGACAAGTACAGGGAGAAAGAATCGAATGAGTCACAGGTGAAAAGAACTAAAGATCCGACTTAGTTAGTGACTCATTCGATTCTTTCTTAGACTCCCCGTACAGTGTGCCCCCCCAACACCCCAGTATAAGAAACATTGGTGGCACAGTGTGCCCCCCTCCCCAGTATAAGAAACATTGGTTGCTCAGTGGGAAGTGCCAATGAGGGTTAAAAAAATATTTTACTAAATTAACTCACCTCCTCCAGTTGATCGCGTAGCTGCCGGTCTCCTGTTCTTTCTTCAGGACCTGTGGTGACAGTCACTGAGCTCATCACATGGTCCATTACCATGGTGATGAATCATGTGATGTATCATGTGATGAGCACAGTGATGTCACCACAGGTCCTTTGACAGGTCCTTAAGAAAGAACAGGAGACGATCAATTGGAGGAGGTGAGTTAATTTTTTATTTTTATTTTTTAACCCTCATTGGCACTGCCCACTGCGCCACCAATGTTCATTATATTGAGGGGGGGGCGCACTGCGCCACCAATGTTTATTATATTGAGGGGGGGCACACTGCACCACCAATGTTTATTATACTGGGGTGTTGGGGGGGTGCGCACTGTGCCCACCAATGTTTATTATATTGAGGGGGGCACACTGCGCCCCCAATGTTTATTATACTGGGGTGTTGGGGGGTGCGCACTGCGCCACCAATGTTTATTATATTGAGGGGGGCACACTGCGCCACCAATGTTTATTATACTGGGGTGTTGGGGGGGTGCGCACTGCGCCACCAATGTTTCTTATATTGGGGGGGCGCACTGCGCCACCAATGTTTATCAAACTGGGGTGTTGGGGGGGCAGCACTACACCACCAATGTTTATTATATTGGGGGAGCACACTGCGCCACCAATGTTTATCATACTGGGGTGTTGGGGGGGCAGCACTGCACCACCAATGTTTATTATATTGACCTTCTACTATGCATTCTGTATTAAAGAATGCTATTATTTTCCCTTAGAACCATGTTATAAGGGAAAATAATACAGTGAATAGACTTTCATCCTAGCAACCATGAGTGAAAATCGCACCGCATCCGCACTTGATTGCGATTTTCACGCAGCCCCATTAGCTTCTATGGGGCCTGCGTTGCGTGAAAAACGCACAACATAGAGCATGCTGTGATTTTCACGCAACGCACAAGTGATGTGTGAAAATCACCCCTCATGTGCACAGCCCCATAGAAGTGAATGGGTCCGGATTTAGTGCGGGTGCATTCCGGTATTTTGAATGCCAGATCCGGCACTAATACATTCCTATGGGAAAAAATGCTGGATCCGGCATTCAGGCAAATCTTCAGTTTTTTTTGCCGGAGATATAACCGTAGCATGCTGCAGTTTTCTCTTTTGCCTGATCAGTCAAAATTACTGAACTGAAGACCTCCTGATGCATCCTGAACGGATTACTCTCCATTCAGAATGCATGGGGATAAAACTGATCAGTTATTTTCCGATATTGAGCCCCTAGGACGGAACTCTATGCGGAAAAGAAAAACACTAGTGTGAAAGTACCCTAAAATATTAAGTTTAAATCCCCCCTTTCCCAATTTTACATATAAAATATATAAAGAATAAATAAACATATTACATAGCGCTGTCCAAACTATTAAATTATTAAAAAATATCTCCTATGCGGTGAGCATTCACCATTTTTTAGTCACCTTGTCACCCCAAAAAATAGGATAGGACTGTTCTATTATGGGCCAAACATTTCATAATATGCGAAATGCACGCGGCTTTTTTTGGTGTGTTTTTTTTTTTTTGGCGCGGTATTGAGTATCGCAATACTTTATGGTGACGAAAGCGAATCAAAATTTTGGTATCAAAACAACCCTATGCCGATCTGATCGGAGTAGCGTTGTCACGATACCAAAATTTTGATTCGGTTTCGATTTGGCGACTAAAAATTTGATTTGGCTCCTAAATTTTTCAGTTCAGGAGCCAATGGCTACCAGGTATTTTTTTTAGTCTGGAGCACTGGCAGAAATGAAATATAAGTCACATAAATCCCGGACCTGTATGTGGGCCTAGAAAGACTGCCCCATGGGTATCGCCGGGAATACCTCTGGAGTAGTTATGGGGCAGTCTTTCTGACATAGGTAGGCTGTCAATAGCAGGCTGCAACAGGGACGAGCTTGCCTATCATCACCAGCGATGCTAGGGAGACTCTTCCCTGTCGGGGCCTGTTATTGGGTGCAATCCGCACTCCCCCACCCCCCCAACGTCACCGGATGTTTTGATCCACGTGACGGGGAGATGCAGCGACGACTGTGCGGGGATCAAAAGCGACGCGGGGCCGGGGAGTGCGTTAGGTATAATCCATTTGAGGGGCCTGGGCATTGGGGTTCATGTTTTAGATTTTGGATAACCCCTTTAACAGCAGGATTTGAAGGAAAGGGTTAGGTTGAGAATTTGGAATTGGAAGGTTGCCGTTTCCATTTTTGCCTCAGGCAGCTGAAAGGCTAGGTGCACCCCTTCCACTGGCCACAAAGCACTGAGGGAAGAGGGGGGGACAAGCTGAACTCTTGCACCAGGGCCCATGAGCATTTAGCTACGCCCCTGGGACTCAAAGTATTATTTCACTACCAAAGCAGACTCCCTATACGTGTTACTACAAGGCACAATGTTCTACATCACTACAAAGGCTCTCAGCAGCCAGAAAATAGCCATTTTTTTAATGTAATTCACCGCGAATATATTCGGATCGAACCAAATTTTTCCCGAAAACCGAAGTCACTCATCTATAGTGGTGATACACTATACATTAGTCTAAAGTTGATTAAAACAAATGATTCCAACCAAACCAAATGTTGACCAAAATTAACAATGAATGATCATTTCAGCCAACCAATGACAGACCACAATCGTCTAAAAAGAAGTTGCCCATGTTTAAAATTCTCGTCCTACAATCGGATAAAAGATCTTTTTATAAAAAAAAGATTGTTTTTGAACAAAAGAGATCTTTTGTTAATCGCTTGGTCTGCAAAGTGATTGTTCACCAGTTTGTTAAACTGCTGTTCAACCATCAACCAACTTCTATCTAATGTGTATGGCGGCTGGCCATATGTCTAATTATTACATCCATTCAATGGATATTTCCCAGTGGGCTGATGCCCAGGGGGCCACCTGAGCCCTCATTATGGCTTCTGGCTGGGTACATAATGATCTGTTCCTCTCAACTTTAATTAATTAATTAATTAATTAATTAAAAGAAAAAGACATAGTGGGAAGTAAGGGAGGTGAGGTCACTGCATACAGTGCTGGTGGTTTCCACAGAAGGGAGAAGCCCCCTACTTGTGAGAGAAATGCAATTATCTTCATTTTATATTGTTTATTTTTTTGTGTAATATTGGGAATGGAGATCATTTTTTAAAATATAAAAAAAAGATTTCATTTTACTTTTTGTTGTCCCTTGAACATGCAATCAATCATTAATACCATAGACTGCAGTAGTATACTATTGCAGTCCGTGTGGATTTTCCCATTATCCTCATATTATGCTCTGCTGCTCAAGGCTGCCATAACAACTAATTGGACCTCCTGTTGGAGGTCAGGGGTAGCCCCCTCCCTCTGTAACCACTATTGATCGCAGCATCTGAGGGGTTAAATGTCCAAGATTGGAGTTATCTCTGACCCTGCTCATTAAGGGCAGAGTTCAACTGTATTACATAGCCAACACCTGCTCTGTATGGAGTGGATTCAACTCACAAGCCTGCTCCCTACACCCCTCGCGCACCTTCCACTTAGGGCTCATTCACACGGCCATAGGTGGGCCGTTCCGTGCATTGGGGAACGCAATTTGCGGTCCCCAATGCACGGGCAACCTCCGTACGGCCGCCGGGATGAATCCAGACCCATTCAACTTGAAAAAAGATAGAGCAAGTTCTATCTCTTTGCAGGACGGAAGTATGGAACAGAACCCGACGTAAGCACTCCGTAGTGCTTCCGCAGTGTTCCGTTCTGTGATTCCGTTCCGCATCTCTGGATTTGCTGACCCATTGAAGTTAATTGCGGATCTGCAAATGCGGGCTGCAATACGGCAATACGGCAACGGAGGGGCAACGGTCGCGTGAACAAGCCCTTACAGTTACATCAAGGTATACAAAGGGGTTTAATAACCACAGCGTAAACTGCACATTTTCATACTGAATGTAAAACTTTGAGAAGGTTTACACATGGCACAAGAGACAGTATACCAATCATATCATTGTAATACAAATTTACTAATATACTTTCTGTACTAGTCCATCTGGCTACATTTGTGAGCCTTACCTCTGAATGAACCTAGGATAGAAGAAATGTTATTTAGTTTTTCTTATCCATATTTGGGTGAGTGGATAATATCATTAGTTGTTTCCGACCATGGCAACTGCAATCAGTTCAATTATAGCTCTTCTACACAAATTGATAGTGCATGAATCTAGTTATGCCCGAGGGTGCGTGATATGCTTTTTCCTAGCAGAAGCTTTGTAAAGGTCATACTGTTTTTACATCATAATAGAAGCATGGTTTAAAACACAGGGGGCTTTCTATAAAAGTACGTTCTGTATGCTATGTATAACAGTAAATCACAGTTTTGTTAGCAATTTGTTTCATTATCATATACATATGATTATTTTTTTTACAAAAATGTTATACAATAAATATAATTTTTAAGACATAAAAACTATATATGCAATATATTTCATGATTAGCAATAACTACAATGACATGATTAGTAAGTCCATGATTTAGGTCAGGATGCACTTAGGGACAATAATGTCACATTGTGATCTAATTGAGGCTTTTAGTAATACTGCATATTCTAGATATGTGTAATGGTAAGTGGCTCGACCAAAATATCAGAAAATGACCAGGTGCACAACGCGCGGTACCCCCAGTACCGAAATAAAAGGAATGAGTATTGAATAAGGGGTGGGGGAGCACTCTATATCTGGCAACTAATAGACTGCAAATAAAACTAATAAACAATGGACAGTATAAAACTATGTATTCTAGATTGGATAAAACTAAAAGATACGTAGATAAGAAATCAATACAAATGTGCAGATATGTCCTCCAAAAAAAGCAGCATTAAAATGTTAACTTTACATATGATAACATGTGTCATTCACTCTCATATTATACAGATGACTGAATCTCAGATTGGCTCAAAACACACCTCCTCAGGACACTCGTAAAGAAATCTTCTTTCGTGCATATTCGTTTTGCCAAATAAAAACAACACGTTTCGGTAGTCCCCCACACACAGGCCCAGCCTCCAGCCAGAACCTGCAATAAGCAATACAGAAGAATATTTCTTTACCAGTGTCCTGAGGAGGTGTGTTTTGCACCAATCTGAGATCCAGTCATCTGTATATTGCGAGTTCCTTTGGAGAAGGCTGGGCCCCATCTCCTGTAGCTTCTGGATACGACGGCAGCATACCCTTCAATTGGACACATTTTATCTACATAGCACAACTCTTTAAGGTGAGCCTCCCTTTTTTACCTTGTTTATATGCTCCACTAATTTTGAAACTACTACTAATCTAAGAAACTACACCCCTCAAGGTATTCAAAACTGATTTTACAAACGTCGTTAACCCTTTAGGTGTTCCACAATAGTTATTGAGAAATAGAGATGAAATTTCAGAATTTAAATTTTTGGGCAAATTTTCCATTTTACTATTTTTTTTCCCAGTTACAAAGCAAGGGTTAACAGCCAAACAAAACTCATTATTTATGGCCCTGATTCTGTAGTATACAGAAACACCCCATATGTGATCATAAACTGCTGTACGGGCACATGGCAGGGCGCAGAAGGAAAGGAATGCCATACGGTTTTTGGAAGGCAGATATTGCTAGACAGTTTTTTTGTCCCATTTGAAGCCCCCCTGATGCACCCCTAGAGTAGAAACTCCAAAAAAGTTACCCCATTTTATAAAACTACGGGATAGGGTGGCAGTTTTGTTGGTACTATTTTAGGGTACATATGATTTTTGGTTGCTCTATATTACACTTTTTGTGAGGCAAAGTAACAAAAAAATAGCTGTTTTGGCACCATTTTTATTTTTTGTTATTTACAACATTCATCTGACAGGTTAGATCATGTGGTATTTTTATAGAGCAGGTTGTCACGGACGCGACAATACCAAATATTATATTTGTTTGTTTCAGTTTTACATAACAAAGAATTTGAAAAAAAAAAAGATTCTTTAGTGTCTCCACATTCTGAAAGCCATAGTTTTATTTATTTTTTGGGCGACTGTCTTGTGCAGGGGCTCATTTTTTTCGGGATGAGATTATGGTTTGATTGGCACTATTTTGGGGGTGCGTATGACTTTTTAAATCGCTTGCTATTACACTTTTTGTGATCTAAGGTGACAAAAAACTGCTTTTTTTTACACCGTTTTTCTTTTTTCTTTTTACGGTATTCACCTAGGGGGTTAGGTCATGTGATATTTTTATAGAGCAGGTTATTAGGGACGCGGTGATACCTAATATATATATACTTTTTTTATTTATGTACGTTTTACACAATGATTTCATTTTTGAAACAAAAAAATCATGTTTTAGTGTCTCCATAGACTGAGAGCCATAGTTTTTTCAGTTTTTGGGCGATTATCTTAGGTAGGGTCTCATTTTTTGCTGGATGAGATGACTGTTTGATTGGCACTATTTTGGGGTGCGTATGACTTTTTGATCGCTTGCTATTACACTTTTTGTGATCTAAGGTGACAAAAAATGGCTTTTTTTTACATCTTTTTTTATTTTTTACGGTATTCACCTGAGGGGTTAGGTCATGTGATATTTTTATAGAGCAGGTTATTACAAAAGTGGTGATACCTAATATATATACTTTTTTTATTTATCTAAGTTTTACACAATAATTTCATTTTTGAAACAAAAAAATGATGTTTTAGTGTCTCCATAGTCTGAGAGCCATAGTTTTTTGAGTTTTTGGGCGATTATCTTAGGTAGGGTATGATTTTTGTGGGATGAGATGACGGTTTGATTGGCACTATTTTGGGGTTCGTATGACTTTTTGATCGCTTGCTATTACACTTTTTGTGATGTAAGGTGACAAAAAATTGCTTTTTTTACACCGTTTTTATTTTTTTATTTTTACGGTATTCACCTGAGGAATTAGGTCATGTGATATTTTTATAGAGAAGGTTAATACGGACGCGGCAATACCCAATATATAAATATTTTTTTTATTTAAGTTTTACACAATGATTTCATTTTTGAAACAAAAAAAAATTATGTTTTAGTGTCTTCATAGTCTGAGAGCCTTAGTTTTTTCAGTTTTTGGGAGATTGTCCTATGTAGGGGCTCATTTTTTGCGGGATAAGGTGACGGTTATATTGGTACTATTGTTGGGGGCATATGCCTCGCTTGGTGTTTCACTTTTAGTGATGTAAGTTGACAAAAATTGCTTTTTTATACACAGTTTTTATTTAAAATTTTTATGGTGTCTATCGGATGGGGTGGATCATGTGATATATTTATAGAGCCGTTCGTTACGGACGTGGCGATACCTAATATGTGCGGTTTTTCTTAATTTTTTCAATTTTCTATTAGAAAATCAGGGGAATGGGGCATGTTTTTTTTTTTTTAATTGAAACTTTATTTTTTTTATTCAAAACACTTTTTTTAACTTATTTTTTTTTAAACTTTATTTCTGTCCCACTCCTTTAGGGGTCTGATCCCCTCTGCAATGCATTACAATACATCTGTATTGTAATGCATTGCCTGTTAGTGTATGACACTGAGTCATACACTAACAGGTTGCCTAGGAGACCCAGCCTGAGGCTGGATCTCCTCGACTCCTGTAGAAGGCAGTATCTGATGCCATGCAAGGCATTGGGCAGCCTCTGCACGGCATCTTTCTGCTTTGTCACGCATCGGGTCCCCGCCACAGCAGCGCGGGGATTCGATGCGATCACTCACCTGCCGCAAACAACTTCTATGTCGCGGTCAGCGCGGACCGCGGCATAGAAGGGGTTAATCCGCCGGCATGGCTGTAAACAGCCATGCTGGCGGATACAGCAGGGGCTCGGCTACCAGGGACTGCCGGACCCCTGCAGTGATCGGGCGCATACCGCTCCGGTGCCCGCCCGATCATACCGCCGTGTATGTACAGCGGAATGCATTCTGGCAATGCATCCCCCGCCGTACATGTACGGCGTTCTGCGCTGAGGGGTTAAGGGATCGGGGTACTGTGAAGGTCAGTGTTAAGGGGGCGGGCCCCTGAAGAGGTAACTGTCAAGGGAGTGGGGTGCTGTGAAACTCACTGTTAAAGGGGCGGGCTGCTGTGAAGGTCAAAGTTAAGGGGATAGGCTGCTGTGGAGGTCCCATTTTAAAGTGACGGGGCACTGTGGGGGTGTCAGTGTTAAGAAGTGGGGGACTCTGGAATTCACTGTTAAAGGGGCGGGGTGCTGTAGAGGTCACTGTTATGGAGGATACTGTCAATATCTTTTAATGACAAACATTAAATGAAATAGATGGAATATACCCCTGCGAAGCCAGTTCCTTCTGCTAGTCTCTTATATGAATAAGGCCTCATGCACACGGCCGTTGTTTTGGTCCACCTCCAATCCGCAGTTTTTGCGGCTCGGATGCGGACCCATTCACTTCAATGGGGCCGCAAAAGATGCGGACAGCACTCCGTGTGCTGTTCGCATCCGTTGCTCTGTTCCGTGGCCCTGCAAAAAAAATATAACATGTCCTATTCTTGTTCGTTTTGCAGACAAGAATAGGCAGTTATATCAAAGGCTGTCCGCAAATTGCACAACGCACACGGATACCATCCGTGCTTTGCGGATCCGCAATTTGCGCACCGCAAAACACACAACGGTCGTCTCAGCTCTCTAGAACGTACCGTTCCTGAGATATTCTCAAAAAATTACCTGCATTAGCCAATACAAGCCTGCAAGACTTTCTCTTGAAATCCCAACTGCCATAGACACAGTTTTACTCCAGGTTTCCATAACAACCCAGCCATTTTTCTTCACTGCTGTAGGTCAGATTTAGGCTAGGGCTACAGGACGACAATAAGTCGCACAACTCATATTGCCCAACTACGCTGCTACATGCATCCATCCTGGATGGATTTTTTGCGACTGTCGTGTCGCAGTCGCAGCATGTCGTATGTTGCAGTGCGACACCATAGCCTATCATAAAAATTGTTGAGACAAAATGTTGCGCGACACATGTCGTCGTGTAGCCCTAGCATTAAAGGGGCGGGCACTGTGGAGGTCACTGTTAAAGGGGTGGGCTCTGTGGACGTCACTGTTAAAGAGGCAGGCACTGTGGAGGTCACTGTTAAAGGGGCGGGCACTGTGGATGTCACTGTTAAAGGGGATGGCACTGTGGAGGTCACTGTTAAAGGGGCAGCGCTGTAAAGGTCAATGTTAAAGGGGCGGCGCTGTTGAGGTCACTGTTAAAGGAGCGGGCACTGTGGAGGTTTACTTCAGGGAGATCATGTCAAACTAATCTTATAGATTTTTTTTGATTGGGTGACTAAAATAATAGATGGCAGAGGTGCAGTAGACATTGCTTATCTAGATATCTAGACTTTAGTAAGGCTTTTGATACTGTCCCACATAGAAGACTTATCAATAAACTCCAGTCTTTGAGCTTGGACACCCATATTGTTGAATGGATTGGGCAGTAGCTGAGGGACAGACAACAGGGGGTTGTAGTCAATGGAGTATATTCAGACCATGGTCTTGTTACCAGTGGGGTACCTCAGGGATCTGTTCTGGGACCCATATTGTTTAATATCTTTATCAGCGAAATTGCAGATCTCATGAAATTGCAGAAGGCCTCGATGGTAAGGTATGTCTTTTTGCTGATGACACAAAGATTTGTAACAGGGTTGATGTTCCTGGAGGGATACACCAAATGGAAAAGGATTTAGGAAACCTAGAGGAATGGTCAGAAATCTGGCAACTAAAATGTAATGTTGATAAGTGTAAGATAATGCACCTGGGACGTAAAAATCCAAGAGCAGAATATAAATAAAATCAGTGATACAGTCCTAACCTCAGTATCTGAGGAAAGGGATTTAGGGGTCATTATTTTAGAAGACTTAAAGGTAGGCAGACAATGTCATAGAGCAGCAGGAAATACTAGCAGAATGCTTGGGTGTATAGGGAGAGGCATTACCAGTAGAAAGAGGGAGGTGCTCATGCCACTCTACAGAGCACTAGTGAGACCTCATTTGGAGTATTGTGCTCAGTACTGGAGACCATATCTCCAGAAGGATATTGATACTTTGGAGAGAGTTCAGAGAAGAGCTACTAAACTAGTACATGGATTGCAGGATAAAACTTACCAGGAAAGATTAAAGGACCTTAACATGTATAGCTTGGAAGAAAGACGAGACAGAGGGGATATGATAGAAACTTTTAAATACATAAAGGGAATCAACAAGGTAAAAGAGTAGAGAATATTTAAAATAAGAAAAACTGTGTCTGTTGCTTTAAATAAATTTGATATTTTTATAGATGTGCGGCTACTATCTCGGTATTCTTTTCTTTTTTGTGTACCATACTGTGTATTTGTACCGTGTGCCGGCACTCTTGCTCTATTTTTGATGTGCCCCCGCTCCCTACATTACATAACTGTTAAAGGGGCAGGGCGCTGTGGAGGTCACTGTTAAAGGGGCGGGCACTGTGGAGGTCACTGTTAAATGGGCAGGCACTTTGCAGGTCACTGTGGAGGTCACTGTTAAAGGGGCGGGCGCTGTAAAAGTCACTTTTAAAGGGGTGGCACTGTGGAGGTCACTGTTAAAGGGGTGGGCACTGTGGAGGTCACTGTTAAAGGGGCCGACACTGTGGAGGTAATTGTTAAAGAGATGGGCACTGTGGATGTTACTGTCTAAGGGGCAGGGCGCTGTAGAGGTCACTGTTAAAGGTGTAGGCACTGTGGAGGTCACTGTTAATGGGGTGGGTGCTGTGGAGGTCACTGTTAAAGGGGCGGGCACTGTTGAGGTCACTAATAAAGGAAAGGGAAAGAGCGCTGTGGATGTCATTGTTAAAGAGGCGGGCACTGTGGATGTTACTGTTAAAATGGACAGGGCGTTGTGGAGGTCACTGTTAAAGGGGCAGACACTGTGGAGGTCACTGTTAAGGGGGCAGGGGCAACTATTAAAGGGTCAACTGCTGTGGAGGTCACTGTTAAGTCAGCAGGGTACTATGAGGTCACTGCTAAGGGGGCATGCCCCTGAGGAGGTCACTGTCACGGGAGTAGAGTGCTGTGAAACTCACTGTTAAAGGGGCAGGCTGCTGTGAAGGTCAAAGTTAAGGGGATTTTCTGCTGTGGAGGTCCCATTTTAAAGTGGCGGGGCACTGTTGGGGGGCAGTGTTAAGGGGTGGGGGACTGTGGAGTTCACTGTTAAAGGGGTGGGGTGCTGTAGAGGTCACTGTTATGGGGGATACTCTCAATATCTTTTAACGACACACAGAAACATTAAATAAAATAGATGAAGTATACTCATGGGAAGCCGGGTCCTTCTGCTAGTATATTATATAATTTAGTTTCTTCTCTCTGCTTTTCTTCCTCTTTCATTTTGTTTTTCCTGGGATGTAACTTTCTCTATTTAATTATTTGTAAATAATTCGTTTTTACATTTGTGTAACAACAATGGTTTAATAAACCGTAGTGAGCATCATTTCTTGTGTGTATATATGTACGTTATAGGACGTTGTCCAGTGATGACGCCCTTAGAGAAATTATTGTCAAAAATCATTTTAGAGGTGACCTAAAGGCTGAATTTACATGCTTTTAGCTGCAGCAATACAGTACAATACATGGAAAAATATGTGTGGCAAAACGAGCATGCTCCAGCTTTTTAAATCCACAGAATGTCAACTATGGTGCAAAGTTGTCACAGATCTTCACAGAAGATTAAACCTCTATAATGTGGAGAATCTGCTGATTTGCTGCACAATCTGTGGCAGATTGAAGGCACTGCAGGCCCTTATGACTTGGGTACCTAGACTTTACAAAGTCAGTCCCACACTTTGTAACCAATCTTATAGACAATTGCATAGGACGCAGCTGCCTTTTCCAATTTAGTCATTATGCTGATTTATTTGGGTAAGTACCGTAAATGACGTTGTAATTTGGGGACCCTATGCCACTATTTGGAAAGATTGTGGTGCTGCATTTTGGACACTGTCAGTGGTATAGACATTTCAACACTGTATTAGGGTACAAAGAGAAGGTACCAGTAGGAAGTACCACGCCATTCACCTTCTAACTTAAAGGGGTTGTCCGGGAATACCTAACTTTTAGCTGATTTCCACAGCCTGCCTCCGCTATAACGTACCTGCCCCCGCTGCTCTACGCCTGTCTGCTGGCTCACATGTGTTCATCTTCCAGTCTGAGGCGTGTTTACTTCCTCCTGGACATGGTCACCTGCTCTGCTGCAGCCAATGACTGGATTAAGCAGTGATAGATCCACAAGAGACACGTCACCTCTGAAGCCAGTTTGTGGCTGCAGCAGAGCAGGTGATCATGGCCTTTCCTGGGAGGAAGTAAACAAACCAGGGACCGGAAGATGAACCTGTGGGAGCCAGTGTACAGGACCAGAGCGTCAGGGAGTAGGTAAGTACAAATCTTTCAATATTGGAGGCAGGATTCTGGCATCAGTAAACAGTTAGGTATTCTTGGACAACACCTTTAAAGAAGTTTTTCCACTGTTCCTCCCTAACCACAATATACTTATATATTCACAGGATAGGCGATAAATATTATATCAGCGGAGGTCTAACTATTGAGACCACAATGACAACTAAAATGGGAGATCCTTGTACCCTATTTCTTTTCTTATGGATGACCATGGCAGCAAGGTGCATGGGCTGATGACTGAGCATGTGTGCATCTCTTTCCATAGTCTTTTAGCCTCGAGCTACATGACAAGATCACTTTGCAGCATTTAACTGAATGGCGTCGCAACGCAACTCGCAAGTTGCCGCAACCACGACTCCAGGACTGGATTTTTGCAATTCTGTGGTTGTTGCAGCTTGTCACATTGCGACCCCACTCTGTTTAATGCTGCATTCCTACGCAGCGATCTTTGGTCTCAAGATGGGTGTTGCCCAGATAGTCCTGTAGCCCAAGTCTTAGGCCTCTTTCACACTACAGTATGTTGCATTCAGTGTTTTGCGTTCCGTTTTTCACGGATCCGTTGTTCCGTTTTTTGCTTCCGTTGTGGTTCCGTTTCCGTTCCGTTGTTCCGTTCCGTTTTTCCGTATGGCAAATACAGTATACAGTAATTTCATATTAAAAATTGGGCTGGGCATAACATTTTCAATTGATGGTTCCGCAAAAAACGGAACGGATACGGAAGACATACGGATGCATTTCCGTATGTGTTCCGTTTTTTTTGCGGCCCCATTGACTTGAATGGAGCCACGGACTGTGATTCTCAGCCAAATATAGGACATGTTCTATCTTTTCAACGGAACGGAAAAACGGAAATACGGAAACGGAATGCATACGGAACACATTCCGTTTTTTTGCGGAACCATTGAAATGAATGGTTCCGTATACGGACCGTATACGGAACGCAAAAAACGGACCGTATACGGAACGCAAAAAACTGTAGTGTGAAAGAGGCCTTAGAGATACAGAAACAACTTCTCTTATTCTTATCTCATTTCAAGTTCATTTTAACACCTTCCAATGAACTATGAGGATTGATTTAAGCAAGTCTAATTGATGTCCAAATGTTTTAGGGAATGATGCTCTCTAGAAGCCAGTGCTTAAGCTAACGTGCAGGAAGTGTCATTCAGCACCCCTGGGCCAGCCATTATTGTCATCAGCAGCTAAGAATCGTAAACTTTTTCTCACTCTTTGATGTACGAGTTGGTTTCAGGTTCATTCTATTTGTTGTCATGCGCTACACCATCACATGTATAACTTTTAGGAAGATAGCATTCATAAGTATCAGTCTGTCATCTATTTCTTGCTATGAAGGACTTCTATACCCTAAAAAACAAACAAGCTACATTCATCTCATTTACGTAGAACACTACAATTTACATGCGTTACCGGTGTAAGACTTCTTTCTGGGGGAAAATCATCGATTTCGTACATACACTTAAAGGGAATGTATTTTTTAAAATGACATTGTATAAATAAATAAAAACCTTTTTCCATAAAAATGATATAAAAAAAAACATTTTTCAAGATTAGAGGATCCGATTTTCACTAGAAACATATTATTCAAACAAGGATATTCCCCTATGCTTTCAATTCTACCAGTCAGCAGCCTATAGACTCTGTGACAGCCTATATGTCTTTACCAACTATGTCCCAGACAGACTATAAATGACTATACTTTATGATGGTTCTAAAGAAGGCCATGCATATTACATTTATGTCTGTGAATCAGCCAATTTTGACCAATGAGCTAATGGTCACGACAACCATTTGAAGAGACAAGAACTGGATGTATTTTTTCCACCCGATTGTTTGACACTAGAAGTGTCGACAGCCCTCAACTTCCCTGCTGCCCTGACACATTTGTTAATTTCAGGCTATGGACTCTGGGATTAATATTTTTGTAATTTCTGGATAGTCCCTTTAATAATGTACTCACTCCAGCACAAACTAGATCTTGACTGGTATATGAAATGCCATTCTTGATAAATTTAGTGTATACTTAAAGGGGGTGGCCAATTTCTGGTTATTGTTGACCAAGGAGGATAATTATATCACACTTACTAATATAGCTTTGTAAAAATTCAGCATCGTTTTCTATATTTCATAAGGTACACAAAGTCGTTTGTACTGTCCATGGAGGTCTTGTCCATAAAATGGCTGCTGAAGGAGGGTCATGTGACCAGGCAGATCACCTCCATGTGATGTCTTCTCCATTCAGACACACTGCACCTGCACAAAACGACAAACAGAACAAGTGCAGATGGCAGGTGCAGTGTATCTGAATGGAGGAGACATCACATGGAGGCGATTTGCCTGGTCACATGCCCCCCCATCAGCAGCCATTTTATGCACAAACCTCTGTGTGGACAGCACAAAAGACTTTGTGTACCCTATGAAATATAGAAAATGATGCAGAATTTCCACAAAGGCTATATTAATAAGTGCCATATAGTCATCTTATATACAGATTGGTCATCAATAACCAGAAAGTGGCCAACCCCTTTAAGGCTTCCCTGAGCATTTCCTATTTAATAGGCAGAAGGTTTTCAGACATAGTGGCCATGAATGGCCTAGCTGCCGCCTAAAATTACGGCATCATGAGGCTTTCATTGATTGTCAGTGGGCATGCAGGTATGCTCTTTTCACAGTCTTGAATACTGTACTAATTTGCCATAACACTACATGTTACCGCAGTTTGCCGCCACGTGGTAGACAATCCTCAGCCACACTATGGCTGCTACCTTTAAAATCTCTCTCAGAGCTGATCCATTACATAAGCAAATATGATATTGTAAACTAAATATACATTGAATAAATGTAGTAGTATGATACAGATTTACAGCTAATCTGAGCCTCTAAAATATTATCTTGCAAATAAAAGGTCCAATACAGTTATAGCAAACCATCTACTACAATACATTTGACAACATTTCATTGCTCTGTGACTGACATACTTAACCATACTTTAAAGGCCTTTGCATTTTACAGATGTCCAAGGCCCACAAGACAAGTGAAACAAAGTCATATGGAAATACCAATAGGGAAACTTTTGCAAAATGTTAATTTATTTAGCATGGATTTAGAAGGATCGGCTGTCCTTTTTTCATCCACAAACTGAGGCCAATTAACCTGTTAAATGGTACCTGGAGGAAACTGCCTTTAGGCCTCGTTCACACTTCAGTGTTTGGTCAGTGATTTCCATCAGTGATTTGTGAGCCAAAACCAGAAGTGGAGCCTCCACAGACATGAGGTAGAAGGGAAAGATCTGCTCCTGTTCTGTGTTTAGAGTTGCACCTGGTTTTGGCTCACAAATCACTGATGGAAATCACTGACCAAACACTGAAGTGTGAACGAGGCCTTAGGGTCTATTCACACGTCTGTTGTTTCTTTCCGTATCTGTTCCGTTTTTTGTGGAACAGATCCGGACCAGTTGCGTACCCATTCATTTTCAATGGGTCCTGAAAAAAATCAGACAGCACAATATGTGCTGTCCGTTTCCGTTGTTCCATTCCGCATGTCCGAAAAAATATAAAACTTGTCCTATTATTGTCCGCAAAAATCGGATCCTGGTACAATACAAAGTCAATGGATCCGCAAAAAACGGATGACATAAGGAAACATTTTCAGGAACAACGGATCCGCAAAAAAATGACCGAAATTCGGGATATAGAAAAATACTGACGTGCGAATGGACCCTTAATTGATTCAGGTGTTTCTCCTGGCTGGATTTGAGCCTAGAGACCCTTTTGCATGGGCTGGGGATCACTCAATCACTCAATGAACAAGAAAATGGCAGTTTATTGGGTGATTGCGTCTGTATGCAGCACATAAAAAAACATAATTTGCGGGTAACACATTGCCCTGTGTATACAATAAATTTGTATGGGGACGAACTATTACTGTAGCATTCGCTCATCCCCATACAGAGGAGATGATTGCTGCATGTTAATGCTCCAGTGATGACAAGGCAATCATCAGGAACGTTTGATTAGTTCCTAATGATTGTCTGTGCATTGGTCCATATTAAAAAGCCTTAAGACCAAAATGCTACAAGGCAAAATCAAATAACACTCAGTTGATGTTCTGAAAAAATATGCAGCTTCTTGGAATATTCAATTAAATGATGCCTCTTGTATTCTTGGTGTTCAGTGGGCATTTATCAGTAACTTTCATTTAGGACTAATAAATCTAAGATGTTTGCCTGTGTCTGAATGAGTGTTAAGGGGATTGTCCAGTATTTTGATATTGATGGCCTATCTTTGGAATAGGCTTATATCAGATCAGCAGGGGTCCGACAGATGCCATCACTAATCAGCTGTTCTGAAAGAGCATCATCACTGGAAGTAGGTGCCGAAAATAGACACAGCTCCTTCCACCAGTAGTGGACAGATCTGGTTACTGCAGTTCTCCTCCCATTGAAGAGAATGTGAGCAGCTCTGCAGTAATCAGCTCCATCCACTACATAATGGACTGAGCTTTGTAGTTCCGGCACCTACTTCTGGAGGAGCTAAGTGATGGGGGTGCGAGATGTCAGACCCCTGCTGATGAGATATTGATAACTTACCGTAGCGATAAGCCATCAAAATAAATAAATATTGGTTGTCCCTTTTAAGGCTGGAGCTTCAGTAAGGCCCTTGAGCACTAATATTCACTCAACATTGCAGGTGAATTTGAAGTGCAGGCCAAAGATCTGTTAGCATGTAGAGGATGCATTCTAGTGGGGCTGGGCATGGGAGAAACCCCCTAGGAACATTCATGAGCTGACATTTTGTTAGGTTCACAATGTAAGTCATATGAAGGAGCTCACCATCAAACTGTGCAGAATACATTTATTATACCAAACTACGAGGAACAGACGAAACATGGAAAAAAACTATTATGGGAATTTGTGAGCAATGACCAGTTGCAGGACTTTTTCCAGGCAGGTAACTCAAATATACTGCAGTATTGTGTGTCATGCAAATATTTGGGCCTTAGAGTTCCATTTATTCCTTTATGTTAGAAGGTAAATCTCTTTTCTGGTTCAAGTTATTGTTTCCAAACATGAACGTGGTGGGAGTTTCAAGGTTGCTTCCTGTTATTTTATACTTTTTCCTAACAATGCTTTGTATATATATACATCCAACAGAAGCTCCACCAAAGGAAATGAATGGGGATGCATATAAGGTGAACTCCTAGCATAAGGAGTCGCTTCAGGCAAACCCATCAAACAACGGAAAGCCGTTAAATATGGTCTGATTAAAGCAAAAAAATATACACTTACCATGGAAAGGGCTCACTTTTATACAATTATATGAAGGTAGAGATGTGTCATCTTTAAAGAAACTGCTTGCAAGTTATTGCTTGTATATTTTTGTACGGAGGTGTTTCCGTAAGTGTTTCTTCAGACGAGTTTAAAAAAAAAATCTAGTATTTTTTTCTCTGCTCAGAAGAAGAAACCACAGACTTTTTGCTGCTTCCTGTGAAGGTGTCATTGCTCATATTCAGATAATGTTACTCTGTGTCACTCACATAATGAATGTCTTTTCTGATGTTGATCCATTTTTGTCAGTTTAGTTCTAGGGGGAAAGTGTCCGCTTGCACCTGCTCACAACAGAAGAATGTGCCAGGACTGTGAAAGATATTAACAGCCACGGCTATGAATAGGTGGTTCTCTTAAAGTTCTCTACTTGAATGATCGCTCATTTCCACTTGGATTTATGCTACCGATGTTTACTACTAAGTATGGAGTCAAACATTAATTGAACACATAAGATATTGCTTCTAAATTGGCTTTGTTCTTTTTATGGACTCAGCTGAGCTCTTGTTACCAAATATACAGTTCATATACTTATACTGTATATACTATACTATAACTCGTCTGCATGAACAGGGGTGGACTGGCCTACCGGGACACCGGGAAAATTCCCGTTAGGCCGGTAGCCCTGACTGCCGCACGGCCGGCCGCAGGCAACAGCAAGTAGGCTCCTTGGCAGGTGTAGGCGTGTAGCTGACTGCCTCAGGGCCGGCCGTGCCGACAGCAAGGAGGCTCCTTGGCCGGTGTAGGCGTGTAGCTGACTGCCTCAGGGCCGGCCATGCCAACAGCGAGGAGGCTCCTTGGCCGGTGTAGGCGTGTAGCTGACTGCCTCAGGGCCGGCCGCGCCAACAGCAAGGAGGCTCCTTGGCCGGTGTAGGCGTGTAGCTGACTGCCTCAGGGCCGGCCGTGCCGACAGCGAGGAGGCTCCTTGGCCGGTGTAGGCGTGTAGCTGACTGCCGCGCCGACAGTGAGGAGGCTCCTTGGCCGGTGTAGCTACGGCCGGCCGTGCTGATCACAGAGAGCAGGTCGGGGCAGCACAGGATCGCACAGTGTCCTGTATGACGTGATGTCACACATCATCAGCGCTGCTGCTTGAGTGGCACATCCGACGGCGCGTACCTTTAGTTCAGGCGTGAACGGGTGCCATTCTGTTTAATGCTCACTGGCACTGCCTGCCATCCACAATTCCACGCTCCTGGTCCATGCCGTCCAGGGCTTGAAGAGCCAGCAGAATCAGCACTCAGCCAACTAGGCACAAGGTTAGCACAGATCCCACTGCCCCAGGTACTTACAGGAGGACTATATATCTGAGTATAAATTAAATATGTACTAAGTTGGAATAACTTAGGCATCATCTGGATATTATAAATGTACAGCTGGTATAAATTATAAATCTTTAATGGACCATGCTGGTATAACCTGGGTACCTCCTGTATATAATGATATATGTACAGTTGGTATAACCTGGGTATCTCCTGTATATAATTATATATGTACAGCTGGTATAAGTTATACATCTTCTTGAATACAGTGATACTGATATGGAGCATGCTGGTATAACCTGTGCATCTCCTGTATATAATTATATATGTAGAGCCGGTATAAGTTATACAATGTATACAAGAAGATGTATAACTTATACCAGCTCTACATATATACTTATATACAGGAGATACCCAGGTTATACCAACATGGTCCATTCACTATATACAAGAAGATGTATAACTTATTCCAGCTGTACATATATAAATATATACAGGAGATGCCCAGGTTATACCAACATGGTCCATTCACTATATACAAGAAGATGTATAACTTATTTCAGCTGTACATATATAATTATATACAGATGCCCAGGTTATACCAGCATGGTCCATGGTCACATGGTTTAGTATAACATTTTGCACTTTTTACCTCAAAAGGTTTATTCTTTTTTCCCCTCAAGTTTTTTTTTGCACTATTCATCAACTACTGGTTTTGTGTGTGTTGAGTAACTAATATAAAGTAAGAGTTTGAAACTGTGTCTTCCATTCTTTAAAGTAAAGTTCTTTGATTATTCTTAGTTCTGACCCAATTGGATGGGATAATGGTCTACTGTAGTGTTTCCCTACCAGGATGCCACCAGCTGTTGCAAAACTACATCTCCCACCAAACGCTGTCTGGGCATGCTGAGAGTTGTAGTTTTGCAACAGCTGGAGGCATCCTGGTTGGGAAAAGCTGGTCTACTGTGATAATATGAACAATGGGGGTTCTACAAAAGAGCTATTGTGGGGCAAAGTTCATATTCGTGTTCACACGTGTTTTAAAATGAAAGTTTTCCCCTTTTATAAACAAGTAAATAATGACGCAATGCTGTGGGGCTGGTATGCAACTTTTTCCAGGGCTGGTGTTTATCCCCAGTCCGGCCCTGTGTATGAACATACGATATTGACTTCCTTTTTGTCCATATATTGCACTTTTACAGACAATCCTTGAATAAGGTCCCTTTTACACAGGGCGATTCACAATGATCGAAACAAACTGTTCATACCCGATCACTACCCAGTCACTGAGTCGCAATAGAGCTGAATTTACAGTAAGGGGATGGATGATGGCTGCTAAATGTTGCATGAAAGATGCAATGACGTGATGAACATATGCACGTTTGCCAGGTGATCTGCAGCACCTTTACACAGCAACACTTTTAGGCTAGGTCTACACAACGACATTTGTCGCGCAATTTTTTCTTCACACCAATGTCGCCCGACAATTTATATAACGATAGTCTACAGTGTTGCATTGCATTGCAATATGCGACATGCTGCGACGCGACAGTCGCAAAA
Source organism: Bufo gargarizans (assembly GCF_014858855.1). NCBI lineage: Eukaryota > Metazoa > Chordata > Amphibia > Anura > Bufonidae > Bufo > Bufo gargarizans. The sequence goes on from NC_058084.1 coordinate 327,153,135, forward strand.
AAAACCAATTCGAAATGGATTTTTCTGCGACTGTCGCAGTCGCAGCATGTCGCATTGCGACACCATAGACTATCATTATAAAAATTGTTGTGTGACATTAGTGCGACAAAATGTTGCAGTGTAGTTGTTCCCTATCTTATTGTCGTGCGACAAATGTTGTCGCGTAGACCTAGCCTTATACAGGACAATTATTGTGAATAGGTGTTTGTACCTGTGTCGGTCCCTGATAATTGACTTGATCTTTGGCCAGTGAAAAGGGGCAGATGCAGAGGTGGCGACAGGTTGAAACAATAACCAGGCCCGTTGATTGCATTAAAGTCTTTCTTTACTAGATGGATGATGGAAGCAGTGGTACAAATAGCAGCAAAAATCCTGTAGCAAAAGGCACAGTTCCTAAATATATAACAGTGTAGCCTTCTCCCAATAGCTGTGTATGGGCAGCAACAATGATGGCAGTAGTAGCTCCTGACTCTCTTATATGGATGCTTTGATGTCTCTGCAAACAACCATAGGTGTGCAATTCTGTTCTTGTTAACCCTTTCTGCATTTTTCGGCAGAATTTAGATTCAGCCATGGCTAGCTTAGACTAGCTAACGGCGCATTCATATGCTCAGAGGAGAAGCCAATTGTCGGGAAGGAAGCGTTCCTTCCCAACAGTTGGCTTGTCGTTAAGTGGAGGTGAAGCACTGCATTTACATGCACCGATCATCTCCACAGTAAGAGCACAAGTGACTGATGTTGCTATCGCTCGTCCCCATATAAAATCATTGCTCCTGGGCAGCAGAGTTTAGACAGCACAATCTGCTGCCTGGGAATGATCATTGAGGTGTCTGCACTTCCAATCATTTCAACCAACAAACGAGTGTTTGTTCCCAATAATCGTCCCGCTATCCGGGCCATGTAAATCCACCTTAAGAAACTGAGCCAGACAGACCATTCTTTCACACATCACTGACCAAGAGAGCGGTGGGAAACTCTAAGCCTGTGTTGGAACAAAAGCAGAAGTGGAGGAAAAGTCTCAGGGGACATTGTATCTTCAGTTATTTGCAGTATATTCAGCCCTAGGTGTACATGACGCAACTGCTTTTATTCCTTCCCTGTACTGTCAGTTTTCCCCAAAATGCAGCCGGCCTCTTTCAGCATGGTGTCTGAATATGCTCAGTATGCTTATTATCTTCAATCAATCCCAGTATCTTCAGGAATGTATTGTTACCACCTTCCCTCCTGTTTAACACCCTATGTCCTCCTAATGTATACCAATCTCAATGCAAGGGGTTTACAGCAGCCACCCTTGCACAGCAATGTTCTTTGTTCTTTAGATTTGGAAGATATTGATTCTATCCTGTTCTATGTTTTGAACCAGTAATTATCTATATAAAAAAATGGGGGTTAATCAGCACATCCCAATGCTCAGGTGCACATCACCATGGCTGAAAGCACAAAAGCAAAAACAATCAATGCAAACACAAATAATAAAATAAATACAATCGTTCCATGCTCATTATAGAAAATGTACTAATGCTACGTTATAAATGTGAGATTGTTCGCAAATACATTTTGTACAAAATTATTTGTGCCTATCTGCCAACGACAAGGCGATTTCTTTAGGACAGGAACCTACAGTAATTACTACCTCCTCTGGTGCTCAACTGGCCTCTATTGAATTTAGGGAATGCAGGTTCCACATGTATGCTCTGCCCACACTATATTATACCTCTTTTGGCGCCACAATGGCCTCCATTAAATTCAGGGAATGCAAGCTCCAGAAGCATGCACTCTGTATTGTACCTCTCCTGGACCTCCAATAAATACAGGGAGAGCAGGCTACAGCTTTATACTTGCACTGATTAAAATCATTCTATGGGACAGACAGGTTAGTTAGGAGTGTACGACCAATGGAGTCAGCCACACCTCCAATGCAGACTGCAAAGAAAAAAAATGGGACATTGGACATTTCCTTATATGCAGATGATGTATTATTTTTTATACATAATACTAATATTACACTTCCAAGAATTATTCAGATAGTTAGTTAAATCCTTTGGCAAAGTTTCAGGTCTTGATATTAATTGGTTAAAAACCACTCTCATGCCCGTAGACAGACTTCAGCTTTCCAATGAGGGCTCCTTGAACATCTTGAAGAGTTCTGATTCCTTTGAATAATTAGTTTGATGATATCCCCTAAGATTGAAGATTATTTGATTATTTGATTCACTTGATAAGTAAAACTAGATCCAAAATTGTGACATGGTTGAGACTTCTATCTAGAGCTGATAGAATATCCCTAATTAAGATGGTAATTCTACCCTAGTTCCTATATATCCTGAGGAACTCTCCAATATGGATTGAGGATACATTTTTTAAACTAACCAAGAGAAATATTAATGATCTAATATGGGAAGAAAGTGGGAAAGACTTAAAGTAGATTACCTTTATAAGTCAATAGAAATGGGAGGACTGAACCTTCCATATTTTAATACTTACTTTATAGCTGCACAGTTATTGCTTTATTGTGAATGGAAGAAAAGCCCACTATGTAAGACCCTGGTGAATAGATCTTCTTATGATACTATGTTTACCTTATTGGAATCCGGACAGCTATGTATCTAATATACAACAGGACTACAGAGAGGCACGGAAATTGTTTAGTAAGGCTGGATGGGGATAAAGGGCTCTTTGGGCTGTACCCCCTTATGGCACAATTATTATTTACAGGTTTTAGTTGAATTGGCAGGTGATCACTATTGGCAAAAAAATAATTTTCTTTATGTTGCACAGGTAGTGAGGAATGGGGAAATACTTTTATTTTTTGACTTAGCACAAAGAGAGAATATAAGTAATTTACCTTGGTTTAGGTATTGTCACGAGGGTGTCACGACCTATCGTTGACCCTGTGGTGCCTGGGGTCAGAAGGTCTCAGCTGGTGGATACTCGCCCGAATTCTAGGGATCGCTCCATGACCTAGTGGTGAGAATGGGTTCCGGTCCAGGTTTTCCTGTTTTGGTTTGTGATCCTTTTTGTCCTATCTAGGTATCGGTAGTTTTCCTTTCAGCTGTTTTTTGTCTGCCACTCCCAGCCACTATATATTCTCTCTTCCTACTTCCCTTGTTGCCAAGGTGAAACTCAAAAAATTTGAATATTGTGCAAAGTTAATTTATTTCAGTAATGCAACTTAATAGGGGAAACTAATATATGAGATAGACTGATTACATGCAAAGCGAGATATTTCAAGCCTTTATTTGTTGTAATTTGGGTGATTATGGCTTACAGCTTATGAACCCCAAAGTCACAATCTCAGGTACCATTTGCTCAGGGGGTATGGAATAGTTAGCTGACTAGAGTGTGACACTTTGAGCCTAGAATATTGAACCTTTTCACAATATTCTAATTTTAAGTTGCATTAATGCAACTCTTTTTAAGTTGCATCACTGGAATAAATGAACTTTTGCACAATATTCTAATTTTTTTGAGTTTCAGCTGTAGAAATTTGTTCCATTCTGACCTCAGGTGGTGTTGCTGTGGAGCCTGCTGGAGCTGTTGGAACCAGTGCGGTTGGATCTCCGGTTCTCTCCAGTCTGTTTCCTAATGTTTGTCGTATCCCTTCGGGGATTACATGTGGTGTTTGTGTTGTTTGTCCACTCCCTATTGTTACCCTAGGTGTCAGTGGTGAGGACTAGTGCTCCTACCTCCCTTCTCACTACCTAGGGCTTCTTTCAGGGTAAGCCAGGGACGAGGCATGTGATCGGCATACAGGTGAGCAACCTGTCTAGGGACGTCAGGGTAGCCAGGTGCCAGTGCTAGGTGAGTAGGGGTCACCACTCCTCCCTCTTCCTTGTGTTAGGGCACCCGGTCTCCCTTCCCTCTGCGCCGCACATCTGGTACCTGCCTTACCAGACGTGATAGGTATCTTAAGTTACGTTCGGCACTACACAGTATTAAAGGGAAAATTTTGTTAGAGGTAGATGTTTCTACACCTTTAAATCAACTAATTGGTAGTCTAGGTCACAAGGTTAAGATTGCTCAACTTTATAAATTACTAGTTAAAACACTATTTAATAATATATGCTTTCCTGGACAAAGGGCCTGGGGAGTTGAAAGTTCAACTTTACAAGTAGATGATTGGGAGAATATATTGTTCAACTTAAGACTAGTGTCTCACAACTTTAATCATATTTTAGTTCAATTTAATAGTTTACATAGAGTTTACGTTACGCCACTGTGGCTTAATAAATGTGGTTTAAGGAATAAATCCAATTGCCTACGTTGTGATGCAGCAGGAGCTGACTTTATCCATATGTTTTGGCTTTGTACAAAACTAAAAGAATTTTGGTCAGCGATTGTTGACTTTATTACCCAAAAATTAAAAGTTGTAATTCCTTTTATGGTGGAGTGCTGGATATTGGGTGATCTGTCCAGGGTAAATTGTTAAAATATAAAAAGATTATTTTGATAAAGGTAATGTTTTTGGCAAGACTTCTGATTACACGGGTCTAGTTTTCACGGGATATTCCAAATGTGACAAAATGGCTCAACTTGGTCAACAAGATTAAAAGATATGAAAAAGTTCTTTATAAACAAAGGAATATAGAGGAAAAATGGATTAAGATATGGGGGGATTGGAAATTCTAAATCTCTTTCTTTGACTTCCCCCTTTTCTTAGAGAGATGCACCGCAATGGGTTGGTGGGTAGGGAGGGTATTATGAGGTTGGGATGAAAAATAAAGTAACTAGAGATGGCCTTGTGGTTCCCCCGGAGGTTGTTTCGCGGCAAACTTTGCGCGTTTGCCATTCGCCGAACATACGAACATATGGCGATGTCTGCCGAAGCCATATTATTTTGCAATGCACTAAACTTTGACCCATGACTCATCCATAAGGTGGGACACGACAGCCAATTGAGATGTTTCAGCACATGGACACACCCCCACCCTATAAAAGAACCCGATTTGGCAGCCATTTTACATTCTGTGTCTTGCCAGTGTAGAGGGAGGTTGCTTTGTGGAGCAGGGACAGACTGCTAGGGACACCAAACGCTAGCTAATAGGGCCACAAAAATCCTTTTAAGGACTGGTATAGGTGTGCTATCAATAGGTGTGATATACTGAGGGGTGTGATATACTTATAATATACTTTCTAACATAGAAAGTATATTATAGTGTATTTGTATTGTGCAGCAGTTGTGTGCGGTTCTGCTGCGATACCGCAGCTATTGGAACAACTAATTGCAACTGGTGTGATATACCAGTTGCCCCCAAAAAAACTGATTGAGGGGTGTGATATACCTTCGTTCACAAAATACTGATTGAGGGCTGTCATATACCTGCTTCCACAAAATACTGAATAAGGGGATTGATATACCTGCCTCCACCAAATATTTATTGAGGGGTGCTATATACCTGTTAACACAAAATACTGATTAAGGGGTTTGATATACCTGCTTACACAAAATAATGATTAAGGGGTGCGATATACCTGCTTCCACAAAATACAGATTAAAGGTTTGATATACCTGTTTCTACCAAATATTGATTGAGGCCTGATATATACCTGCTTCCACAAAATACTGATTAAGGGGTTTGATATACCTGCTTCCACAAAATATTGATTGAGGCTTGTGATATACCTGCTTTCACAAAATACCGATTAAGGGGTTAGATATACCTGTTTCCATCAAATATTGACTGAGACCTGCGATATACCTGCTTCCACAAAATACTGATTGAGGGCTGCGATATACCTGCTTCCACAAAATACTGATTAAGGGGTTTGATATACCTGTTTCTACCAAAAATTGATTGAGGCCTGCGATATACCTCCTTCCACAAAATACCGATTAAGGGGTTCGATATACCTGTTTCCACCAAATATTGATTGAGGGCTGCGATATACCTGCTTTCACAAAATACTGATTAAGGGGTTTGATATACCTGTTTCCACCAACTATTTATTGAGGGCTGCGATTTACCTGCTTCCACAAAATACTGATTAAGGAGTTTGATATACCTGCTTCCACAAAATACTTATTGAGGGCTGCGATATACCTGCTTCCACAAGATACTGATTAAGGGGTTTGATATACATGATTCCACCAAATATTGATTGAGGCCTGCGATATACCTGCTTCCACAAAATACTGATTAAGGGGTTTGATATACCTGCTTCCACAAAATACTGATTGAGGGCTGTGATATACCTGTTTCGCAAAATACTGATTAAGTGGTTTGATATACCTGTTTCTACCAATTATTGATTGAGGCCTGCGATATACTTGCTTCCACAAAATACCGATTAAGGGGTTTGATATACTTGTTTCCACCAAATATTGATTGAGGGGTGTGATATACCTGCTTCCACAAAATACTGATTAAAGGGTTTGATATATCTGATTTCACCAAATATTGATTGAGACCTGAGATATACCTGCTTCCACAAAATACTGATTAGGCGGTTTGATATACCTGCTTCCACAAAATACTGATTGAGGGCTGCGATATACAGACGTGGACAAAATTGTTGGTACCCTTTGGTCAATGAAAGAAAAAGTCACAATGGTCACAGAAATAACTTTAATCTGACAAAAGTAATAATAAATTAAAATTCTATAAATGTTAACCAATGAAAGTCAGACATTGTTTTTCAACCATGCTTCAACAGAATTATGTAAAAAAATAAACTCATGAAACAGGCATGGACAAAAATGATGGTACCCCTAGAAAACACAGAACATAATGTGACCAAAGGGACATGTTAATTCAAGGTGTGTCCACTAATTAGCATCACAGGTGTCTACAACCTTGTAATCAGCCATTGGGCCTATATATATGGCTCCAGGTAATCACTGTGTTGTTTGGTGATATGGTGTGTACCACACTCGACATGGACCAGAGGAAGCAAAGGAAAGAGCTGTCTCAAGAGATCAGAAAGAAAATTATAGACAAGCATGTTAAAGGTAAAGGCTATAAGACCATCTCCAAGCAACTAGATGTTCCTGTGAGTACAGTTGCACATATTATTCATAAGTTTAAGATCCATGGGACTGTAGCCAACCTCCCTGGACGTGGCCGCAGGAGGAAAATTGATGACAAATCTAAGAGACGGATAATCCGAATGGTAACAAAAGAGCCTAGAAAGACTTCTAAAGAGATTCAAGGTGAACTTCATGCTCAAGGAACATCAGTGTCAGATCGCACCATCCGTCGTTGTTTGAGCCAAAGTGGACTACATGGGAGACGACCAAGGAGGACACCATTGTTGAAAACGAATCATAAAAAAGCAAGACTGGAATATGCCAAACTACATGTTGACAAGCCACAAAGCTTCTGGGAGAATGTCCTGTGGACAGATGAGACAAAAATCGAAGTTTTTGCCAAGGCACATCAGCTGTATGTTCACAGACGAAAAAATGAAGCATATCAAGAAAAGAACACTGTCCCTACTGTGAAACATGGAGGAGGCTCTGTTATGTTCTGGGGCTGCTTTGCTGCGTCTGGCACAGGGTGTCTTGAATCTGTGCAGGGTACAATGAAATCTCAAGACTATCAAGGAATTCTAGAGAGAAATGTACTAGCCAGTGTCAGAAAGCTTGGTCTCAGTCGCAGGTCATGGGTCTTGCAACAGGACAATGACCCAAAACACACCGCTAAAAACACCCAAGAATGGCTAAGAGGAAAAAATTGGACTATTCTAAAGTGGCCTTCTATGAGCCCTGACCTCAATCCTATTGAGCATCTTTGGAAGGAGCTGAAACATGCAGTCTGGAAAAGGCACCCTTCAAACCGGACACAACTGGAGCAGTTTGCTCATGAGGAGTGGGCCAAAATACCTGCTGAGAGGTGCAGATGTCTCATTGACAGTTACAGGAAGCGTTTGATTGCAGTGATTGCCTCAAAAGGTTGCGCAACAAAATATTAAGTTAGGGGTACCATCATTTTTGTCCATGCCTGTTTCATGAGTTTATTTTTTTACATAATTCTGTTGAAGCATGGTTGAAAAACAATGTCTGACTTTCATTGGTTAACATTTATAGAATTTTAATTTATTATTACTTTTGTCAGATTAAAGTTATTTCTGTGACCATTGTGACTTTTTCTTTCATTGACCAAAGGGTACCAACAATTTTGTCCACGTCTGTACCTGCTTCCACAAAATACTGGATAAGGGGTTCGATATACCTGTTTCTAGCAAATATTGATTGGGGCCTACCGTATACATGCTTCCACAAAATACTGATTAAGGGGTTTGATATACCTGCTTTCACAAAATACTGATTGAGGCCTGCGATATAACTGCTTCCACAAAATACCTATTAAGGGGTTCGATATACAAACCGGATTCCCAAAAAGTTGGGACACTATGCAAATTGTGAATAAAAACTGAATGCAATGATGTGGAGGTGCCAACTTCTAATATTTTATTCAGAATAGAACATAAATCACGGAACAAAAGTTTAAACTGAGAAAATGTACCATTTTAAGGGAAAAATATGTTGAATCAGAATTTCATGGTGTCAACAAATCCCCAAAAAGTTGGGACAAGGCCATTTTCACCACTGTGTGGCATCTCCCCTTCTTTTTACAACACTCAACAGACGTCTGGGGACCGAGGAGACCAGTTTCTCAAGTTTAGAAATAGGAATGCTCTCCCATTCTCGTCTAATACAGGCCTCTAACTGTTCAATCGTCTGCAGACTGGCCATTTCAGTACCCGGATCCTTCTCCTACACAGCCATGATGTTGTGATTGATGCAGAATGTGGTCTGGAATTATCTTGTTGAAAAATGCAGGGTCTTCCCTGAAAGAGATGACGTCTGGATGGGAGCATATGTTGTTCTAGAACCTGAATATATTTTTCTGCATTGGTGGTGCCTTTCCAGATATGCAAGCTGCCCATGCCACACGCACTCATGCAACCCCATACCATCAGAGATGCAGGCTTCTGAACTGAGCGTTGATAACAACTTGGGTTGTCCTTGTCCTCTTTGGTCTGGATGACATGGCGTCCCAGATTTCCAAAAAGAACTTCGAATCGTGACTCGTCTGACCTCAGAACAGTCTTCCATTTTGCCACACTCCATTTTAAATGATCCCTGGCCCAGTGAAAACGCCTGAGCTTGTGGATCTTGCTTAGAAATGGCTTCTTCTTTGCACTGTAGAGTTTCAGCTGGCAACGGCGGATGGCACGGTGGATTGTGTTCACTGACAATGGTTTCTGGAGGAATTCCTGAGCCCATTCTGTGATTTCCTTTACAGTAGCATTCCTGTTTTTGGTGCAGTGTCGTTTAAGGGCAGCCACATCATCACAAATTATTTTCTGTCAGGTGAATGCCTAATTTTTGGGGACTGTACTCCAGTGGCCTACAGTAAAAATGTTATCCAGTGACCGCCTAATGTACCTCCAGCCTTATAATTACAAGTTGTTTTCTGTCAGGTTAATGCCTAATTTCTGGAACCTGTACTGGCCTACAGTTAAATTTTTATCCAGTGACCGCCTAATGTACCTCCAGCCACATAATCACAAGTTCTTTTCTGTCAGGTGAATGCCTTATTGTGGGGGCCTGTACTGGCCTACAGTAAAATTTTATCCAGTGACCGCCTAATGTACCTCCAGCCACATCATCACAAGTTCTTTTCTGTCAGGTAAATGCCTACTTTTTGGGACCTGTACTCCTGTGGCCTAAAATTAAAATTTTCTAGGCTCCAGCAGGGCACATTTTTGAGAGTTTCCCTTTAAGACGTATAAAAATGGCCCCTGATTAAAATACATATTTTTTGTGGGAATTTCTGCCAATGATCCCCCTCTGGTATGTCACTGTCCATATTGTGGGACTATTTGTCCACTTCTAGTAAGTATTTGGTGGCTGCAAATATGACCTGAAGGTTTTTCAAGTTCGCCTGCCATTACAGTCAAAGGGGCCTGCCGCGAACGAGCGGTTCGCGAACATTTGATCATGAACACGCGTTCGCGAACCGTCCTGGCTGATGTTCGTCCATCACTAAAAGTAACAATGTTTTGGATATGTACTTGTATGGAAATATTGTTTCCTTCATAATAAAAAATATTTAAAGCTGTTCGGATTCCACCTTTCATTTTTCAGTGCTCCTTTGGAGAGTGAGAGGCGTACTCTGATTGGTTGTTATGAGCAACTAGGCCAGTTTTCCTTTGCACCAGTTTTGATAAATCTCCCTCATACAGTCCTGATCAAAAGTTTAAGACCACTTGAAAAATGGCAAAAAATCATATTTTACATTGTTGGATCTTAACAAGGTTCCAAGTACAGCTTCAACATGCAACAAGAAGAAATGAGAGTGAGACAAAACATTTTTTGAGCATTCAATTAATTGAAAAAAAAATATTAAACTGAAACAGGCTGTTTTTCAGCTGATCCAAATTTTAGGACCACATGCCTTTAAAAGGCCAAATCTGTGCAAAGATGTGGATTCATTGTCATTTTCTGTCAGGTTGTCACACGTTGTGATGGCAAAGGCAAAAAAACTCTCCCTTTTTGAACGTGGTCGGGTTGTTGAACTGCATAAGCAGGGTCTCTCACAGCGCGCCATCGCTGCTGAGGTGGGACACAGTAAGACAGTCATTTGGAATTTCTTAAATGATCCTGAGGGTTATGGAACAAAAAAGTCAAGTGGAAGACCCAAAAAAAATTCATCAGCACTGAGCCGGAGGATCCAATTGGCTGTCCGTCAAGACACTGGACGATCCTCGACCCAAATTAAGGCCCTTACTGGTGCTGACTGCAGCCCCATAACCATCAGATGGCATCTGAGACTGAAGGGCTTCAAAAACAAAAAACGTCTTCAAAGACCTTGTCTCCTTGAACGTCACAGAACTGCTCGTTTGGACTTTGCAAGAGAGCACCAAACATGGGACATGATGGTTTCCAACGTTACTGGCATGGCTGGCATGACAAACAGATCCCACCTGAGATGTTTTCTACGCGCCACAGTGGAGGGGGCGCCATAATGGTCTGGGGTGCTTTTTCCTTCAGTGGAAAAATTGAGCTTCAGGAAGTGCAGGGGCGTCAAACGGCCGCTGGCTATATCCCAGATGTTGCAGAGAGCATTCCTCATGACTGAGGGCCCTCGTCTGTGTGGTAACGACTGGGTTTTTCAACAAGACAACGCTACAGTACACAATGCCCGCAGAATAAGGGACTTCTTCCAGGAGAATAACATCACTCTTTTGGCCCATCCTGCGTGTTCATCTGATCTAAATCCAATTGAGAACCTTTGGGGATGGATGGCAAGGGAAGTTTACAAAATGGACAACAGTTCCAGACAGTAGATGGCCTTCGTGCGGCCGTCTTCCCCACTTGGAGAAATGTTCCCACTCACCTCATGGAAACGCTTGCATCAAGCATGCCGAAATGAATTTTGGAAGAGGTAAACAATAATGGCGGAGCTTCTCATTACTGAGTTCATGTTTGGAAGTTGGATTTCTGTTTTGAGGGGGGTTTAGGTTTTTTTTGGAGGTGTGGTCCTAAACTTTTGATCAGCTGAAAACCAGCCTGTTTCAGTTTATTCGCTGTTTTCATTAAATTGAATGCTCGAAAAATGTTTTGTCTCACTCCCATTTCTTCTTGTGGCATGTTGAAGCTCTACTTGGAACCTTGTTAAGATCCAGCCATGCTAAATATGATTTTTTAGCCATTGTTCAAGTGGTCTTAAACTTTTGATCAGGACTGTATGGCTTCAATCTATGGGGCCCTAATACAAAATATTTGCCAGCAATAATGCTATTGATATAAGGGGTGCGAAGGTTGAAGTAGCACATATGCTTGAACAGGATAACTATAAATATCATGTAATTATTGGGGGTGCTCTGGTATAGATATTGAATTATTATCCGCATAGTGCCCCCAAAGTCACCTAAACTATGGCTGACCACTTTTTCTCTGGACAACCTAGCTCACAAGGTCACAGCTTCTAACTTTTACCAACATTGTATGTATGGCATGCGCAATGACTGCTGTGTTTACCTAAAGCCAGTGGAGAAGGGTGGGTACCTAGAATCTAAAAGAGGAAACGTTTTTAATTAAAATAAATTAGAAAGTAATTGTAAAATAAAAATAAAAATGGGAGTTAGTTAGCACATCCCAGTGCGCAGGTGGACGTCGCCATGGCTGAAAGCACTAAAGCCAAAACAAACACAATGCAAAAGCACTCTGCATACACAAATAATAAAGAAAATTATATGCCATACTCACTAAACAAAATGTACTAATGCTACATTATTAAAAGCGAGATTCTTGGCAAATACATTTTGTACAAAATTATTTGTGCCTGTCCGCCAACGACAAGACAATTTCTTTAGGATAGAAACCTACATTAAATACTACCTCCTCTCGTGCTAAACTGGCTTCCTATGTTTCCTGAACTTTACTTTAGTTTATACTTGTGTCTGCAGTTACTTATTTATGTCTCCTGATGAACAATACAGCGAGGAAACATGTTGAAATAGTTTGACTTGTGTCTGGTATAGTCTCGAGTCAAGTTTTATTTGATTGATACTGGTTGATTATCTATATGCAACAGTGGAACTGCAGGTTTATGCCAACTCTTTCTCCTGTTCATCCCATTGTAGGGACTACCAGGGTAATGCAGAACTAGGTTTCTGATACAAGGGCCGTCAAGTCAAATATTGCGCTCTCTCTTTTTTGACTTTAGTGGTGTAGGGACTTTCAGGGCGAGATAGGTTACCCTGCATTGCCAACAGATTGACCTAAAAAGTGTCCCCTTCTGCCCATTGCTAGACATGATTATCTTTCTTGAATAACATAAGAAAAACATATCTGAACTTCTGTAGCATTCCCTGTAGCAAGATCAGAAAATGCAGATTTGGAAGACAACATTAGTAAGTTTGCTGACTATTGAACTTTTATTCCCCTAAACCCACAAGACCTCTTGAAGGACAATGCTAAATTTGAGCTGCAGTGTATTCAATAAAAAAGCTGACATTCCAAGGTCACAAACTCATATGGACTATAATGAATGCCTATAGTTGTTGTCACCTCTAAACTCCATTTCAATACATCAGAGAGAGCACAGTCTATATTTAAAAAACTGATCAGTATTTAATGGGCACCTGTCAGCAGATTTGTACCTATGAAACTGTCTGACCTGTTGATTGTGCACTTGGCATCTAAAGGCATCTCTGTTGGTCCCATGTTCATATGTGCTCAGATGTGATATTTTTTTTTTTTATATATATATGCAAAAGAGCCTCTAGTAGCAACAGAGGCGTTGCAATTACACTTTGAGCCTCTGCTCTTTCTGCAACTGTCTGCAACTTCTGCGCCCTCACCACTTTGATTGACAGGGCCAGGAAGGGAGCACATCATCATGCCTGGCCTTCTCAAAGTGCAGAGGGCGTGGCAGTTGCAGAGCGAGCAGAGCCTCTATTGAGTAATGGCAACACCCCCGTTGCTCCTAGAGGCTCATTTTCATACATTAAAACATTATTTTTCTCAGCAATGCTGGCACATATGAACATGGGACCAACACAGATGCCTTCAGCTGCCAAGTGCACATGTAACAGGTCATCCAGTTTCATAGGTACAAATATG